>NW_022147080.1:2144797-2323247 GCF_002938485.1 Sitophilus oryzae
AAAACAACTAGAGTTAATTGAATTTCGGCTTTACTTTGTCGCCGAAGGACTTAAAACAGTGGATTTGGCGAACGAGAAGAAGTGGAAACAATGCGACAGAGAAACCGGATTCTTAAAAGCGTATTATTTTCGCATTAACCGAAACGGAACGGTGATATATTTACCCATTTAGCAAATTAAACTGCTTTAATAAATTTTGCGGATTGATTGTAACCCGCAATCGTCAATAGAATTTAAAGAGATGCATACTAAGGGCTGGCAAAGGTTAGTCTTGGGTCGAGATTTCCGTATGTAAGAAGAGTACTGAACAAAGAGAGGACAGTAAACACGTTGCCAAACGTATGAAATAAACCTAGAAAGTGTGCACATTGCTAAGAAACGTGGAAGGGGATATACTATAGCAGATTTGTCGCAGTCGACCGGTTGACCCAATCAGTACCTCTGTCAGTACTTAAAGTTCTAGGGAAAGGTGTACATCATGCGTTCAGCTTCACGATTTAATTACGTCTCGTGATACTTTAATTGTTTATTTATTAACGAGTTGTTGTAACTTTCCCTATAGCTTGAAAATTTTTAAGTGCAAGTTAGAAACACTTGTATTTTTGGTAAAAATATGTGGAATTAAGTTGGCGTTCGATAGCAGTCGCGCTATTAGAACTCTGAATTCAAAAATCGATATCTCGAAATCTATTAGAAATAATTGATTGTAGTTTTTTCAAAAACTTTCTTAATATTCCTGCTGCATTTTCTTCGTAGACAGTAAGTGAAAATCTTTATCAATAAAAAAATTACACGACTGCTGAAAATTGCTATGCTATCGATTTTTTTCTTATGTAAACATATTGTAAAAGATCCTATCTTCAAATTAAAAAAAAGTTTCAATATCTAAAGTGTTTCTTGAGTTACGGCGTGTTATGTTTTAAAAAGTTGAGTTTTTAAATTATCGCGATTATTGACGTTTTCTCGTTATAAAAAAATGACACCTTAAAGATATCCTTATAATTCCATTTCAGATGCTCAGAAACATTTCTACTGATTTTATCTAGTTATTTTTTCGAAAAACAAGTCTTGATTTTTGATCGTCAATTTATTTTACTTGATAGGGAAAGGCGTAGCGGCAACGCCGCAACGGCACTCCGTTGCATTTCTCTCACTCCGACTTAGTAAGATCCCTATGCGATTTACTTCCACACCGACCCAAGAGTAACAGTTGCCAGCAGGTATTACATTTAAATGGAATATATTACGTAACAATTAGGTATGTCAATTACAGGTTTGTCTTCTAACATTTTTTAAATAAAACAATTATAAAATTTCAATATATGTATATTTTGTCGGTATGTGAAAAAGGAAAATATGAAATGGACAAACGCTTACTTACATTGCAATAAAACTGACACTTATAGTTTTGCAATCCAAATGCAATATTTCTATTTCACAAATAAAAATATCCGACAACACTAAAATCACTGAAACTTCCGCGGCTGACAACGAAAACTGAAAAATATAACAGCACTTTTTGTTTTGAACCTGCATAACAAAAAAAAATATATAATAGAATTGTCTAATTACTAATTATAATTAAGATTATAACTTGTGAATTTTAGTATTTTAACTATCTCTGACAATAACTAACTTTTTGTTATCAAGATGACATTTTAGATGGCAACTGACATATATGTCATAATATTTTGATTTTAAATATGTATGCAACATAATTTAAATTAATATGATGCAACTTTATACTAAGAAAACATGTATTATACATTCAGAAAATACCAAACAAAACCTAATAATGTAGTTTGAAAACAATGAAAATTGAATTTAAATTAAAAAAATTAAGCGCCACCCCTTGTGTCAAAATTAGATGATTAAATTATTGTAATTTTTACACCATTTGATGACTGGTGGCGCCTCTAGTGTTTGTTCGGGCGGTTAGTCTTTTACTCCCGTTCACAAAACATCCCCCTTTAAAACTTTTTCTTTAATGGCCATAAGCGGGAGTAAAAGTCCACCGCCCGAACAAACACTAGAGGCGCCACCGGTCATCAAATGGTAAAAAAATCGCGAAAATTTAATCATCTAATTTTGACAAAACAGGGTCCCCTTAACTTTCAATTTGAATTCAATATTCATTGTTTTAAACTATATTATTAGACTTTGTTGTATTTTGTGAATGTATAAATGTTTTCTTAGTATAAAGTTGCATTATAGTAATTTAAATTATATTACATACATACATATTTAAGATTCAAATATTATGACATATACGTCAGTTGCCGTCTAAAATGTCATCTTGATAACAAAAGTTAGTTATTGTCAAAAGTAGTTAAAATCATGTTTAAATATTAAAATTTACAAGTTATAATTAGATATTTTATATTATTTCAACAACAAACACATAATAGTACAGCGTAATGTTGATATGCAAGCCCAAAACAAAAAGTGCTGTTATATTTTTCAGTTTTCGTTGTCAGCCGCTTTCAGTGATTTTAGTGTTGTCTTTAGTGTTGTCGGATATTTTTATTTGTGAAATAGAAATTTTGCGTTTGGATTGCTAAACTAAAAGTGGAAGTTTTATTGCATTGTAAGTAAGCGTTTGTCCATTTTATATTTTACTGTTTTCATACTTATGACAAATATACATATATTGAAACTTTATAATTCGTTTTATTTAAAAAGTGTTAGAAAACAAGCTTGTAATCCTGTAATTGACATAATTGTTATGTAATATATTCCATTACAATTAAAAAAATGTAAATTTAAAAAATATATTAAAAATATATACAGGCATTAATTGACATTTTTTGAGTGCGAACAAACACGAGAGGCGCTTTATTATTTACTTTCATTTCTTAACATGATAGACGAAGTTCTAAAGGGGGATGTTTTGTGCTCACGTTTATGTTCATTAGAGAAAAAGTTCTAAAGGGGGATATTTTGTGCATATAACTTGGTATGGTAAAATAGACATTAAACCGGTCTTCCGTATGTCAAAATTGTAATATTGTAACCTTGGTTGTACACTATAACGGATTCACTAAAAATCTAATATTTTCCACAATAGAAAAAGGTTGAAAATCCGAAACAATCATCATTAACAATTTTTTTTCGATTATTAGTTAAGCTGTGCCTAAAGAATAGATTTTTTAAAACTGAACATTATGTCGCACAAAAACTTAAAATTTGCACAATAACACAATACTACCACAATTTATTTGGTACTACCGGTGGTACTACAGTTTATTTTCGATGAAAATACTAAATAAAAAAAAGTAAAACAAAATATATTTTTTATCTCAATGACCGACTGCCGACAAATAAACAATAAATAACGAGCCCATTTAAAAACGCCGCCGGTATTCCTACACTGAAAAAAATATAAGCAATTTTACAAAAAAAAATATTGATATATTATAGTATTTTTAATAAGAAACATGTAAAAATAAAATATTTTTACATACTTTCACAAATGTAATTTTGCAAAACAGTTTTTGTAAAATGCTTGCTTCATCCACGTTACCATAGATGGAGCTAAGAAGGCTAAGGTAGGGTATATATAATAAATGAACAAAAATACGAGTAGCGGAAAAAGGAGCCAAAAAAACCTTACATATATGCTTATTCTCTGCATTAAGTTCATCAGACTGAAGGGAACAGCCATTCGACGACCGGTTTCGGAGATTTTTCTCCATTGTCAGGCCGACTTTGCTGTAACCCTCGATCTGACCAATGAAAAGCAGAGAATAGTATTTGAGTACAATAAGTACTACTATGGCAAGAGTGCTAGACGCTCTACGCCATCTAGCAGTAGCCGTGACAATCACAGATCGTACCGCCAACCAAAAAGAAACCCTACATATATGCTTCTATAAGCATATATGTAGGTTTTTACAAAGCATGCATATGTGGGTTTTTTTTTTGGCCCCTTTTCCGCTACTCGTATTTTTGTTCATTTATTATATATACCCTACCTAAGCCTTCATAGCTCCATCTACGGTAACGTGGATGAAGCAAGCATGTTTGTCCAGTAGGCCGCTGGTTTTGAATTTTGGCGGTACGATCTGTGGTTGTCACGGCTACCGCTAGATGGCGTAGAGCGTCTAGCACTCTTGCCATAGTAGTACTTACTGTACTCAAATGCTATTCTCTGCTTTTCGTTGGTCAGATCGAGGGTTACAGCAAAGTCGGCCTGACGATGGAGAAAAATCTCCGAAACCGGTCGTCGAAAGGCTGTTCCCTTCAGTCTGATGAACTTAATGCAGAGAATAAGCATATATGAAGGGTTTTTTTTGGCCCCTTTTTCCGCTACTCGTATTTTTGTTCATTTAGTTTTTGTAATTTTGCAAAACTATTTGTCAAATACTTTAATAATAAGTAGCAAAGTAGCCAAAATATTTTATTCTGTCCCAATTTAATCTCCTTTCGTAAATCCAGAATACGAAACACGGATTAATCTGCCCTATCTTGGCTTTTATGTGCTCCTGCACATTTTTAGTTTGATTTCAAACAGAAATAATACGGAAATTGCAGTCCCAAGAGTATCAGTCCAATATTAGGAGCGCACTCGGATTTGCATTTTTATTAAAACGATTATTTGTAGCGGCTGGTATCGTTTTGTTGTAGCCGATCCGTTTTCAATTTTGTAGCCAATTACAAATAATTTCTTTCTACTTTGTTCGTTTAGATTTTTATTGTTTTCCGATAAAAAGCTGTACTTTGTTTTTATTTTTTGCTTTATAAAATAGATAATTGAGCAGGATAAACTCTATATTGAGTCTTTTATACATGGAATCGATAAATTTGTACTGGATATTTAAGATAGGGATTATGATATATTTTTTACGCAAAAAATCACGAAAAGGTATATTTTTTCATTCAATAGTTTTGTACAGGTACGGACGAAAAGTTATTAAATACTCTTCAAAACAGTTAAAACATGTGTAGATGGCGACAGCTACAAATAGGAGTCAAACTCTCAGACACCAATTTTCATCCAAATATTGACGTTATTTCATAAATTATTTCGAAAAAATCGAAATAAAAATGAAACTTCTACACCCTTTTTTTTTTTGTTAGAGAAGAGACAGGCTCGCTGAATCCATGTTTACTGTCAGGGAAAACACTATAGAGGCAATTGAAAAAGCACTAAGAAATGCGTGCGATAGTGTTAGGCCCAAAGGGCGACCACGGAAAGACATCGTGTATTGATGGACACCTCAAGTCTCTGATGCTCTTAAAGTAAAAAATGCTGCACATCGCAGGCTTGCGAGGCTACACAAGAGAGGTGCACCAACGGAGGAAGAGACTGCCGCCAGGCAAGAACTCGTAATAGCCAGGAGAGCCGCCAAACGCGCAGTTGCGGCTGCAAAAAAAGATTCGTTCACAAATCTCATCAACGAGGTGGAGAACGACATTTGGGGCACGGCATATCGTCTTGTGACAAAAAGATTTGGCAAACAGGTGAGCCCGGTAGTGCCGGATAACATTACAAGAGTGCAGGTAGATAGACTGTTTTCTGACACACCTATAATTAGATGGGAGCTAGATTCAACTGATACGATCGTTAATGAAACACTATATAATTATACATACTATGAACCAATAAAAGAAGGATTGAACCGTATTGGAAATGTATTTTATTGTTGTTAAAGTCGAATTCCTAACAGTGATTTTATTTCCAACTAAGCTTTAACACATTTTGTATAGATTTGCCGCGGTTAAGCAATCTAATCCTGCATTAATTTGTCTGTATATGTTAATTATACATGATTTATTTTGTTGTTTAAAAGAAACGACAAACAATATTGAATTGCAAGTCATTTATAGTAAAGAGATTTGTGATCTGGAAGACTTTGAATATAAAAGTAATTTTTTTAAATGAATTTTTTGAAAAAATGAAAAAAAAAAAGAAATTTTACACGACCTCAAAAAAGAAATATCGATAGACGACATCCAATAAATGGCAGAACATATGATTTACCTGTGAATTAAAATGACAGACACAACTGTCACTGTTTGGTCATGTATTCTCTCCTTGGACTGATTATACTCTGCAGGGGATATAAATAAGTTCAACAGGGTATATGCTATGTGAGAGAGTCCATTTTTATCGACACTTTTTTTGGAAATTATTTTGTTGTTAAAGAATGTGTTGTTTAACAACAAGTTTTTAAATGATAGTGCTGTTATAGAATGTTATATGTAATAGTTAATCAAGTCAAAATTTTAATTCGTTGATTTTAGTGATAAGAATACTGAAAAACCATACTTTACAATAGAAAATATTGTAGTTTATTTTATACTATACAGTCACTTCTTTTAATTATTTTATTTAATTTATATGTTACGGTTAAGGTCCGATGTCCGGTTAATGTCGACATTAGCCGGTTAATCTCGAGAATAACACACAACAAAACAACCAAAAACATAACCTAATCCAAACATTAACATGTTAATGTCGACATTAACCGGACATCGGACTTTAACCGTAACATATATATCTCTTTGTAGTTGGGCCCATTGCTGTACATTGTTGACTATGCGGGCTCAAGTTATCCCTGGATTCCCTGGTAATTTCCTAATATTATGGTCCCATCACAAGTTTGGTCTTCTTCTAGATCTCTTAATTCCTCCTGGGTACCATGCTGTAATTTTTGTGGTCCATCTGTTGTCCGTCGTTCTTGCCAGGTGTCCTGCTCATTGCCACTTAAGGAATTTGATTCTGTAGATGACATCTATTACCTGGGTCTTTTGTCGTATCCATTCTATTATTTTACGGTCTTGGTTATTTCCAGCATAGCGTTTTGCGACCTGTAGTTTCCTTATAATATCCGTCTTCTTTAGATAAAGTGGCATTCTAGATTTGAATATGATTGACTTTCTTCCAACTTCTTTCTACGTCATTGGTTTCTTCTATATTCTTCTACGATTTCCAGTGTTGTGTTATTTATTAGAATGTCTTTTCTGTCTACTAGTTTGTTATACATAACTTTAGTTTTTGCTAAATTAATTTTGACATCTACTTTATTGCTGGCTGTATTAACGAGTAGTTCGTTAATTTGTGCTTGTGGTTCTTGAGGACTATTGGCAATTAAGACTATGTCATCATTTAACAAATAATGCTATATTATTTTTATATGAGGAATTTTTTGAACGAGATGGTGTATTCCCAAAATAGGCCATACAGAGGGCTGTATTTTATTTATTTCTTTTAATTCACCAAAAAGTATATAAAAATATGCCTATTACTTACAGATACCACAAAACTAAAAAGCAAAATACAAACCGAAAAAATGTAAATAAATGAAATAATATTGATTATACATAAATAACAATTCTGAGAATCTAAAAATAAACTTTTTTCCAATATAATATATGTCCAAATTGCTTGAACTCACAAACAATCACATTTAGGTTACTGTATTTTAATGCTTTCTGTACCTGCTTTGTTATAATTGACTTTATGTATTTTCAACCCACACTGTGCTAATGGTTCATTAAAAACAAAAAAAAAATACATTTTGTAAAAGTGTTGTTAAAATCGATAAGTGATTTGTAACAACATAAATAAAAAAATTAGAGCCTGTCGAAATATGTAGGTTATGAATATCCCTGATAGCTGTTGCTGTTGACCTTTGAAAAATGCACAATAATGAAAACCCTGATTGTTCAACACGCGCATTGAATCATTCAAAATTCCCCAATTCGGTCAGTGAATCAGAAAGATTCTTGTAACCATCTTGAGGGTAAAGAATTATGAAATATTTGCTAGGATAGAATAACAACCGTAAAACTGTATTTCCTTACTTCATTGTTATTTCACCATATTCATATAATACCCATATGGGCATTATAATCCATATTACAGAGCATATTGATCCCTTCGCAATACAAAGCAAATAAATATTACTATGCCCATTAAACACTTAAAAATAAATAATTTTAATTATTATTATCATCATCATCACTTCCAGCTTATACAACCATTTTCAATTATAGTGTAGCCGCCCTCACATATTATCTAAATATGTGAGGGAGGTGAGGGAAGCCCATATAGATAATACAGGAAGATATAGTATATACAGTAATAATATAGTATATATCATATAGTACAGTATAGGTAGAACAGAAATTCAATGGAAAATAGAGGGAAATATATAGAAAAAAAGATATGGAAATATATAGAAAACACTTAAATCTAAACAAAAATATAACGAACAAAAAAATGACAACAATTTTCAAATCGATTGGTCAATTATTCTAGATCACTCGATCAAGCAGTCATCCGTACTACAAGATTGACAAAATAACTTTGACTTCACTTTACTGTTAGTAAGTAAAATATTATATATTTTACTCATAAACACATAAATACTATCAAACTTATCATTGACATGTACAGATGTTTCAAGTAGAGAAATGAGATGAATCCTTTCACGGGCAAACAGTGAACAGACCCAATATAATATCGATTTTTCTAATAAAAAATAACTTGATGCCTTTCATAAAGAAACGCCTCAAATATAAATTCGCGATCCAATTAGATTTTGACATCGTAAGCGCTCTCTAGCATTTACCGTAATTTCTGTTACCTACTTTCGTAAATATATTGCAAAATACAAAAAATACCTACAAATTCGCACCCGTCTCTTTACATTACATTTAACAGGTCAAATTCCTAACGTTAGTAATACTATACTCGTAATAAAAACTTTTAGGAATATTCCTCTTCTTACTACATTTTTTATTTAACACACAAATTACTACAATATTCTGCCTATTCCAACCAATCATATTATGCAGATATGTTGAAAAATCTGAAAGCTTTAGGAAGGCTACCAAAATATAACATCCCAAACTGACAGGCCGGGCTAAAGCGGCACCCAACTATGAACTAGTAAAGCAAGTATCATCGAAATCCTATTCTTAAGTCCTATTCTAAAAACTCTGAATCAGGGTTAAGCAGACCGTCCACTGGAGAAACAGACAGAGGCACTGGCATCATCCATTCGTTTTACAGCAGGACAACATATGTAGAATGTTTAGGAGGGGAGTTAATCACCGCGACCTTATAGATCTATTGTGTGTTCCCCATTCTTGAGTTATAACGAGTTATAACTCATCATACAGTCTCAGGGCTTTAAGAAAAGCCAGTATCTGAGACGGCTCCACAGAGGCCAGCTCTCCATCCTCGACATCAGACGTACCAAGGTTCATGGCACGAATGGTCGTCGTCTCGGCGCACTCAGTGATAAGGTGTTCTGGTTCTGGAGGACAACATATGCAGCACTAATAAAATATCATACTCTTTTCCGCTCCCTGATGTCGTATGGTATACTATCTTGGGGGGGAGCAGCGGGCACTTGTCTTAACAGTGTATTTGTTAAGCAAAAGAAAGCAATTAGAATAATAGCAAATATGTCTGCATTTGATAGTTGTAAGCCCTTTTTTCGATCTTTGCGCATAATTATGTTATATCAAAAAAAAAATATCGATAAATACAAATCTCACACAAGTGTACATGACCACGATACGTGTTTTAAAAATAATCTTGTGAAACCTACCTCAAGATTACAGAAAACAAGCTCTATTGGTGTGGATTCTTATAATTTCCTTCCACTAAATTTCAGGAAATCAAGCTTGAGTGTATTTAAGTGGCATCTTAAAATATGTATAGTGCACTTGGCACCCTACTCCATTAATGATTTTAAGGAAGCTCTGAGAGAGGGCAGAGACCTGCAGATATTATTTTAATCGTACATGTCATTTTAGGTTGTAATGTGAGTGCTACTATGATTGCATTTTTTTATCTTTTATTATATTTGGTTTTTTTTTATCTTGAGTCGCTAATTGTAATTGTAGTTCTTATTTCTCATTTCAAATTTTCTGTTTATATCTATTCAATAAGTACATTTTTTATTAACTGATTTTTGTTACTTATCTATGAAAATTTGTACTTTCGTATGATCAATAAAGGTTATTATTATTATTATTATCAGACCTAATTCTAAGCCAACAAAGGAACTGCTAATACCCAGTATGAATAAGTGCGGACTACAATACAGGTCTCTTGGCAGGACACATAGCTGTCAAGTGCTACCTGTATCAAGGACGTTTTTTCTACTGTCAACTCATTGCGAGCCTCTGGATCGCAAGGTACTTTCTATTTGGGAAAGCAAGGCTAGAACAGAGGGAACTATTTTATATCCATCCTATCAAGGACATGCGCAGGTTAGCGCAGGATGCAGGGATAGAAGAGTAGGTGCAGACAGAAAGGGAACAAAAACAATATGGCTTACAGGCCGCAGTGTTTCCGGCATAAAACATACTCTTATATTAGATGTAACTTTGAAAGGTATCCTGATCTAAATTAACTGGCCATCAGTCAATTCATGGGGCATAGATACTAGGACACGAGAGTATTCTAGAAAATAAATTTGAATCCATTTCGTGGAATACTCTTGGACTGATTGGCTTTTATTTTCACGAACGTGAAAGCCAATCTATTCTATCACCTGAATAAATTCCTTAATAAACTTCTTCTGAGTGTTACTATCCGTTCCGGATGTTGGTGATAAGCAAAGCGATTTGAACTTTACTGGCTGCTGCTCTAAATAATCCTCCTGTAGAAGGGAAAAACCAACTTCTGAGGTTTTTCAACCAGGAGATCCTGCGTCTTCCAGATCCTCTTTTGCCTAAGACCTCCCTGGAGTATCAACTGAAGTAGACCATATCTTTTGTGGTTCCTCGTTATGTGCCCCAGATATTCTAATTTCCGTTGTTTGATAATGTCCACTATTTCCTTCTTCTTGCCACTACATGCAATGCCACTACATGCAGCTAAAACAACTGAGCAGCTTCTGTTGGAGATGTGTCAACAGTCTTCACACTCTAACTGGAATTTTCACCAAATATTGAACATCTAGCAGCAAAAAATGAACCCAAATGACACACCACTCTGTAGAAGATATACACAGAAAGAGGAATCGGTCCAGCATGCTTTGTATAACTTATTTGGACCTGTAGTCAACCAGAGAGTTTATTTTGGGTGAATTTCTGTCTACTGTGGTCAATTTGGCCAACAAATCTGATGGGATTGGCGGACGAAGCCATGTGCAGATTTTGTCAGTCGAAAGGAAAAACACATTTTGTGGCAGAGTGAGAGCTTGGCAAATGTGCGCTTCTTGGTATTGGTCTATGATAAGCCATTAACAAAGAACTATAGGATGAGACTGGAAAATGTAACGTAGAGATCAGAAAAGGACTACAATAAATCTAAAAAGATCACAGTGAAGCAGGCCAATAGACACCTCAAAAATCTGATCAAATTTAATGAGTAATTTAGGGGAGACACATTATATTAGAATGATGGTCCAAATTTAGTCTAAGTTTTGCTGTTCTTTTGGATTGTCATTTTATCTCTAAATGTAGATTATGTAGATAATTTAGAGATCCGCGCCCTTATACATCTAATGTGCCCCCTTTTCTTGGGTCATAACTCAGCATACAGTCTCAGGGCTTTGACAAAAGCCAATATCTGAGAAGGTTTTACGGAGAGTAGTTCTCAAACCCCATACCAAAGTTTATGACACAAATGGTTGTCATCTCGACATACTCTGTGTTGGGGTGTTCTGGTGTCTCCCTATTTTTCCCACAGAATCGGCATTCGCCGTTGTTTCTCACCTACAATCTACTATGGTGTTCCTTGAGGAGACAGTGTCCTGTTAAAAACCCAATGACAATCCGAAGATTGTTCTTACTTAAATCAAGGAAAATCTTTGATTTTTCTCGGTCGTAAGTTCTGAGAAATGCTCTTCACTAATTATATCAGATAAATGTGATTGATCTTGAAAAAAAAACTTTAAAACCAATTAATAAACAATAAAAATTTAATTAATTATGAATGCATGAACGATACCGTTATAATTTCGAATAGTAATAAATTTGAAAAAATTGAAAACGTGAAAACGCAAACCTAGAATGTTTTAACCTTTAAACGAAACACTAAAAAACCTGATTCTCAATTAACGAAAGCAATTATTAACATTCCTGCGATCGGTCTAATAGAAGCACTTTCCATAAAATGCTGCAACACAACCGTCGTATTGAAAATAGCTACGATAAACAGTTAGTTATTATAGCATTTTTTTCCTAATTCACTATTGTGGAATGTCACGTGCGTTTTATCAGTCCGGCAACACGCGTGTCACCAAAACGAAATGAAAGTTTATACTTATTATAATAACAAACAACAACTGTTTGCATATATACGTGGTTCAAGGTGCTAATACATGCTATCACCCATTAATTTTTCATTCATTAAATTTTCAGTCATTGTGAAATGGCAATAAAAATAATAAATAATGTCTATAGCTTTATGGGTTGGGTTGTCCCCTTTCTATATCTGAACCCATTCTCCTATCCCTGTACCCTGCACCAACTTGTACAAGCCCTTGATAGGATGAGAGCATAGTTCCTCCAGTTCTAGCTTAGGTTTCCCAAATAAAAAAGTGTCGCTTGCGATCCAGAGCCTCGCAGTGACATATTATGTGCTCCGCTGTTTCAGGATCTTTATCGCAGGACGCAGAGTCTGCAGCTAAGACTTCCTTGATACAGGGTTGAGCTTGTTCAGGTAACACTTGACAGCCTGAGTAATCCGCACTTTATTCCTTCTAAACATTAGCAGATCTTTTGTGGTTTTAGAGCTAGGTCTTTGGATAAAGATCCTGTGCCTATGCCCCTGTCTGTTTCTCCAGTGGACATTCTGCTTTTGCCCTGATCCAGAGCTTTGTGCACTACGGGCCATACATTTAGGTATTCCCAGTACTGGCTCTGAGCCAGGATAGGATGTCGATGATCCTTGCTTAGCTAGCTCATTGGCTTTTTCGTTGCTTTGGATACCGCTGTGGCCCGACACCTAAAGTAATTTAACTCAAAAAGCCAAAATGTTACATACTCCTTGAATTAAAAAAAAATTGTTGATTAGGCGAATTTGATAATTGATTTATTGTCCTGATCGGCTGCCCCACCCGCACGACCCTGTATAAAATATTTAGGTATGATTGGGGGGTACTTAACAGGGTGCAAGGTTTCACCCCTTAGGTTTATTAAAGTTTGTTTTAAATTATTATCAAAATTAAATCTAAGTTTTAACTATCTATTGATATTTTACTCCAAGTTTACTACTGCATTATTTTTAAGTTTTTAAAAATGCAATATTATTTTAATATATTTATATTTTTTATATGGTTTCACATACTTTTTAATGGAATTCAAAATAGTGTATTTTCCCATTTAATTTTGCAACGAAACAATAATCTCCATAATTATGTAATGGAACAATTAAAATTGAAAGTAACAAGAACATCATGGCGTTCTGCTTCCATTATTTCATATATGCAACAATCTCATATGCCCTATTTACATTTAGATTTTCTACAATTACCACATATAGATACCGCTTCATTCATATTTACACCCGCTTCTATACAAAATACGTGTATCTATTGAATAAATTAGTACATCAAGAGATTAAATAAAAATATTTTAAAGTGAATTTTCGTATAAGCAAGTTTACGGGCACATCTTCGTTATGTCCCTCCATTCTGGGGTACTTGCTGCGCAACAAAATTTGATCGTATTTTCAAACTTCAAAAGAGAGCAGTTCGATATTTACTGGACTGGACAGTAGAACTCACTGCCAAAATTTCTTTAAAAATTTCAAAATACTGACTCTTCCTTCTTTATTCATTTTTGAATCCGTTTGCTTAATCCGCAAGCACATATCTGCTATTCCCGAAAGGCCATCTCACAACTATCCACTTAGGAACGCGGAGCAGGATCTTTATCTGCCAACCCCGAACTCAGAACTAGTTAAAGGCTCAATACTGTACAATGCCAAAAAAATGTACAATCATCTGCCTTTGAATATCAAGTCGCTTTCATTCTTTCCCGCATTTCGCAAAGTTCTGAAATCAAACGACTTTTTTGTAGATGTTTAATCATGAAGGATTTTGAATTTTAAAATTTTGATCACCTCACACCTCACACACTGGTCAAAGGTCGAGAGTATTTAATATTTTATAACTCTTAAATTTATATCCATTTACAATTTTCATATTGTAAAATTTTATTGATACACCTTTTTTGTGTTCTGCAATTGTCTATTTGTAATTTTAATGACTTAAATTTTTTTGAATTGTATGATTTCTATTGTATATTTTTTATTATTAGTATATTTTTGTGCTTTTGTTTGTTTTGTAAATGCTTTGTCGATGAAGCTATTTTGGCTTTTTGCACAATAAAGCGATATTTATTATTATTATTATATACGGTATATCTATATCACAGCTTATTCATTAGACAGCCAGTCGAGATATTTCTTAAGTAGATAGCCTAAAAAATTAGGGTTATTCGTCATATGTTTTTAAGAAAAATATTTATGTAGTTATATTTAATATGTACTTCCTTCTTTACATACTCATTACTCATTAATTTAAGTACTTCCAGAGTTGTACAGAGAGCACACACAACTTGCACATTACCTGATAATAGGAGTAGTAGTGTTTCTTAAAACGATAATTGGATAAGAAGACAGTTTATATCTAAATATTTACAAAAATCTTGTCAATAAATGATATGAATTGTTTACTCACAGAACTAAATGCTATATGTTCTGATATGTCTAAGCATCTATAGTTATTTGCAACTAAAACGAAAGATATAAAAGAAATAATGTTGTTTCATTAAATTCTGTGTTTACAATATGTCAGTACATTTAACAAAGGCGTATTGAATCAACTCTGATGTAAGTTTTGGTTTACGTCGACATAATGTTTTTAGTATTAATCACGGACATAAATATGCACAAACAAACAAACCAGCTTATTGATAACAGTTTGAATTAAAAATTTAACAGCGATATCGAATAACTTATATACAAATTTATATTATGGCAAAAATATATACCCAAAGCTGTTTACAGCAAAACTAGAAGAAAACTTCCGTCAACTAGACTGGACCAACAAAAGATTGAAAATAGATGGAGAATATCTTAACCATCTAATATCAGCTGATGACATTGTCCTAATTGCCAATAGTCCTGAAGAATTACAAGAACAAATTAACGGGAATAAATACAGCCAGCAATAAAGTACGTCTCAAAATAAATTTAGCAAAAAGTAAAGTAATGAACAACAAATTAGTAGACAGAAAATACATTCTAATAAATTATACAACACTTGAAATAGTAGAAGAATATATATATTTAGGAAAACAAAAACACAGCTCTGGATCTCTATTACCAAAAATCAACAAAACAATTAAGTTGCCATGTAGTACATGTGGAAGAAACTCAATCATATTCAAATCTAAAATGCAACATTATCTAACAAGAAAACATTGGATCAATGTGTACTAGTAGTCATGACCTGTCCATGCGAAACCAGGACACTTAAAGGTTGATTCTCACTATACCTTCCATTTCCATTCCATATCCGTTTCGTATTTTTTATCGTATTGACGCTAGCATTCCGTTCCCTATCAGTTCCATACTTTTTATTGTACAATTTATATCATTACGAAAGTTTTATTTTAAAAAATTTGTATCTTTTGAAAAAGGTATAATAGATTTAATTAAGAGGTGAAAGAATAAATAAATATAACCAAAATTTTAATAGAGCTGGTACAAATGTAAGAACTTGACAAAGTTGTTTCCGATACGCTTCAGTCCGTCCGCCAAAAAAATGTATGGAAGGAAAGGATATGGAAAGGAAGGGAAATGGAACGGATAGTGTACATTGTCCTATTTATTTACATGATATAATATTTTATGTAAACGGAATGGAAACGGAAGGGAGCTGATATGGAAGGTACAGTGAGAATCAACCTTAAAACTGACATAAGGAAACTGCAGGTCACACAAAGCTAAATGCAACGAAATATGCTGAGAATAAGACCGTAAAAAATAGGGTAGATACGACAAAAGACCTAGATAATAGATGTAATTTAGAGAATCAAATCGCTCAAGTGGAAATAGACAGGACCTGGCAAGAAGGAAGGACAACAGATGGACCATAAAAATTACTGGATGGTACCTAATAGAAATGAAAAGACCCAGAAGAAGACCAAACCTAAGATAGAATCATGGTATTAGAAAATTAGCAGCGATAACTTGGGCCCGCATAGCTAATAATAGGTCCAATTACAGGGATATTATCTAAAAATGTACGGGAGGCTTCACCATAATAATTGGCAATGGTTGAATAAGCTGGAATTGATGATGCTGATGATTATTATGGCAAAAATTAAACATCAACGTCCTAAATATTCAAAATTATTAAAAAAAACGTTACATATCGTCATCCTTTTTTTCTGTAAAATATCTAAGCAAGTAATCGCGTCAACTGTGCCTGTATGTGCATTAAAATTATTTTGTCTCAAAGTTTCAAGGTTGGTTTCTATTCGCTTGATTTTCATGGTAATCGAGATATTTTCTTTTTTCCGCTGTTAGTTTAAATACATATGTATATAGACACGCTTATTACATAACGACAGTACCAGATACCATTCCACAACATACAGATTGTGCAATGCAAAGCTAAAAATATTTGGTTCAATAACATGATATTTGTACTAAATTTTAACATTTGAGCTTGTTCCATGTTGTATATATAGATTTTACTTAATTTAGATATTATACTTCAGGTAGAAATCTACGATATCGAAAGATGCGTACAATTTATTTTAGATAGGAACTATCGAAAACAAGAAATAACCATCTTATCCGATAATCAAGCAGCCTTAGCCAAGCAGAGAGATCAACTCAGTAACCATTAATTCGAAGTTGGTTAAAGAATGCCTAGAGGAGCTGGACAAAGTAGACAAAGAAAATAAAGTCTTCTTACTCTGGGTGCCAGCCTACCAAGGGATAGAAGGCAATGAAAAAGCAAACGATCTAGCTAGAAAAGGAGCGAACACTCCATTAAATGGACCAGAACCGGTTTGCTTCCCAAGTGGAAACCAACTTAAAGCAGGATTCAAGAACCTAGAAGACTCTATCCATAATCTGGGATGGGAATCCTTCAACGGCCAGTAATTTATAACTCGGTAATATTACGGTAACATTGGTAATTTATTAAAAGCAGTTTTTTAAATATTATTTTTTTACAGTTCAAAACTTAAACCATTACAGAAAAATGAAAAGAACGTTTTTTAAACTAGTCAGTGTCAGAGTAGCCTATATTAAGCCGGTCCCACACGTTCGATGTAGCAAACGCCTTCCAATGTTGAACATATGAACATTTGCCACATCGTGTTGGAGACACACTTGTCAATTGCAATACTGTTGGAACCAACGTTGGACGCATTGTCTAGGACCGGCTTTCTAGTATGTAATAGATTGGATAATTGTAAATCATCCTCAATCTCGTCATCTGGTTGTTTCTCTTTCGTTAATTAAGTCAAGAATCTTGAAACGGTCTAAGACACTCGAAGAAGTTTCTGAGGGCTTACGACCGAGAAAAATGATCTTCCGAAAATCTTACGACAAAGATCTTCCTGTATTTAAGTAAGAACAGTCTTCGGATTGTCACGGGATTTTTAACAGGACACTGTCTCCTCAGTGAACACTCCAGAACAGCTCATCACTGAGTGCGCCGAGACGATAACCATTCGTGCCATGAACTTTTGTACGACTGATATTGGAGATGGAGAACTACCCTCTGTAAAACCGTCCCAGATACTGGCTTTTATCAAAGCCCTGGGACTGTATGATGAGTTATAACTCAAGAAAGGGGGACACAATAGATCTGTAAGGTCGTAGTGATTAAGCCTCCTACTCAGTCTAATTCTAATTTTATTCTCTAGTCTATTAGGTTGTTATCTCGGATCACAGTAAAAAACTGATCTATAACGCGATTCTGAAAAGCGTAATGTTATATGGCTCTGAGGTATGGCAGTTAAGCGAAGAACATAAAAAGAAGTTGTTGTCGACCGAAATGGACTTCTGGCGAAGATCAGCCCGAATCTCCCGTTTAGACAGAATTAGGAACGCGAGAATACGTGAAAAAATGAAGGTAGAGGGTAACATTGTACAAGATATACAAGAAAAACAGCTGCAGTAGTACGGCCATGTACAACGAATCGCTGACGATAGAATACCAAAGCATGTGTTGCAGTGGACCCCTACAGACAGACGTAAACGAGGCCGACCTAAACTCTCCTGGAATCAAGGAATCGACAGAGCCATGTCGGAAAGGAACCTACTACCAGGAGATTGGGACAATAGACGGAGGTGGCGCATGGAGACCGGAGGGCGACGAAGGACGCTGTAAAACCGGACATACATAGTCTATTAGGTACTTCGAAATCGATATCCTCTTCTTCTTCTTCCATTTCTTTCTCAGCAGCTTCTACCATTCTTGGATGTTCTCCATTTAGTAAATTATAATTATGGGCAATATAAGTAAGTGCGGCCCTTTTCACGATAAGTCTTTTTCTTCTTAATTTGGTTATTTTTCATAAGCGTAATTTTTCCCCACCTCTGGAGGTATTTAAACAAATGGACATACAGGATCAATTATAGGTATATCCAGTGATAACTGATAACACATGCAATGTGGTTTTCAATAAAATATTGGTGTTTCTGAATAAGTAGAATATATTTTACGTATATACAGGGTGAATCTTAAATAAGTGCAAATATTGGTTAGTCACGTGATTAAGTTTGATCGGCACAGCGCTGCCCACTTTTATATATTTTCTTTTATTGTTAAGTTTATTACACCTATTAAGTTTATATAAACATAATATCGTCGGCTTTATGACGAAAAGGCGTAACTCGATTTTTGGCGATTTTGAGATATCAACGTCATGACATGCCCAATGGGTTATTTTTTAACATAGCAAATTTGCGCATTTCAATATTATACCTTTTTCATTTTATATTCATTGTTACGTATGTTGAGATAAAGTTACGTATGTTGAGATAAACTTTGTTATATCAATTGTTATACTAATTTTTATACTACAAGAAATAGGCATATTCTGCGTATTATTTTCTGTGGTTGCTTGGAACAAAATAAAAGTAAGCTAGCAGCTCTTTTTTACAGTGTGGCTAATTCAACAAACTTGAAAGAAATAAGTCTTTGATTTTTTGCCACAAACTATGGTTAAAATGAGTTAGACTTTGCACATAGCTGTATTCAGTGGCGTGTCGTATAGGGGGCCAGGGGGGGCGAATGCCCCCTCCGCCCCTAGGCGCTTAGCTCTGGCGCTCTTTCAAAAAAAAAATAGAAAAACTAAATTTAACGCAAAAACAAACGGTGCCCTACCGTACCTACCCTTAGCTCTTCAAGATAAAATATTACGTATATATTTCTGACATTTTATTTTTGTTTTTTAATGTTTACTTATATTTAATAATTTAAATCTCTAATGAAGTAGGCGTATACGTAGATACGAAACGCCGGCGCCAAAAAAAAAGAAGACCAAAGGCAGTCGCGATGGAAATAAATTCGGGGAATCACCGACCGAAATATAATCGATTATAATGAAGTGCTGAATAAAATTAATATATTGTCCAATCACTTGCAAAAGGTTAATATCAACTTATGTACAGCTGCCCATATGATTACTGCGGTAACTAAAGATCTCAAATCATTAAGAAGTGAAAATATTTTGAAATTTTTAAAAAAACAAGCTACTATTTTGGCAAATAAATGCAATACGTCGACATCATTTTCCACAAAAAGAAAATAAAGAATAAAAAAAAATCACGATAAAATCCAGAATAATTACTTACATCAAAATTCTGAAGATAATTTCAAGATATCAGTGTTTTATGGTACTTTAGACATTTTAACTGGTACTCTAGAGCTACTCGGTTTGAAGACTTCCTTAATATATGCCAAAAATTTAATTGTTTATTGAACTTCATATGAATCATATGAACGTCAATGATGACAATTTAAAATGTCTTCTTCTAAACTGGATCTACAGATATTGTACCAAGCGGATGTTAAACCTTCTTTAATTGAGGAATATAAACATTTTTGTGCAGTTTATTAGAAGAAATTAATGCTGATGATAACAAACTTGCACCTGACGAATATTTATCATTTCCATTGACCATAGTCTTCATATCCATCTTTATGTGCATTACTGATGATTTTTACACTATAGCCACCAACAGTGCTGGTGCAGAACGATCTTTCAGTAGATTAGGAAGAATTAGATGATTATAAACTAAAAAAGAAATATAGAGAATTATAAACTTTTGAGTTTATAATCATCTGCTGATGATGCTAACATGGTTAGCGAAACGCGCGTCCAGTGTAAAAGTAAAAGTGTTTTGGTGTATTGTGGTGATTTAGTGTTTTTATTTTGCTGTTTAACACCAAAGGTTCCAACCCTCAACTGTAATATTTATCACTTCTCAGTATTGAAGCAGATACAGCCCAGGATCTAAATATAGACGAAATAATTGATTTTTTTAAATCGGTTAAAACAAGACGCTTGCATCTTTGAAATAACTGTTTTGTATACTAACTTTTTTAATAAACAAATGTATAATTAAAAAAAAATAAAAGTTTTCATGTAGCCTTATTATTTAAAAAAACTTTGTAATCTATTTGATCCTTTATTGATCATTGCGCCCTTTAAGGTCTTCGCCCCCTCCGCCCTTTTATCCACGACACGCTACTGAGCTGTATTGTGTATTCAGAAAGTTGTCCTCTTGGTCGATGTTCAAATCCATAAGTACTAAAGGTTCTTTCAGGGTTTTTTTAAAGGTAAATTAAAAATATCGACAGCTAATAAAATTATTTTAGACGCTGGGCACATGAAAAGGGGTAGAGCGGAAAATAGCAATATTTCCAATACGTAATATTACAGATTGTGTGGGGAAAATGGGGAAACATCAAAACACCTCATCACTGAGTGCGCCGAGACGACAATCATGCGTGTCATAAACTTTGGCAAGGCTGATATCGGAGATGGAGAACTAACCTCTGTAAAATACTGGCTTTTATCAAAGCCTTGAGACTCTATGATGATCTTCCATAACAATCTATAATCTACAACTAACTCCAGAGACTAACAAAAAAATGACTGAATAAAACTGAGAAGTACAGCAGACCTTTAAGCATGGCTTATTATGTTTTTTTATCACTCCAAGCAAGAAATCGTCCAAGACAAACAAAATTATTATTCCGCATTGAGTTGTCAACGCACTCGCCTCTTTTTCACGAACACCTTTATAACTGTTTTTAACATATTATGCGAAATATTCTCCCAGCCCACTTGGTTCGAAATTATTTCAAACCCGACGTATAGTAGTCTGGTGACCATAACTAGTTTTTCTATTGTACCGTTTTGTTTCTGTATTTATTATTATGACCAATTATTGAAAATGAACGGGCAAAGATACAACGGTTTTGCGTTCTTGCGCGCGTGTCGTGTCTCTGTACGCTGATAATTATTCTCAGTTTCGATTTTAGTCCTTTTATCGGTACGTATTTTGTCGCTTCGGAGAAAATTGGTAGTGAATAAAAGTAAATAAGTTTTCGGTTGTTGGAAAAAGTGGGTCAATTATATACAGAAATATTGTCTTTATATGATGAGTAGCGCTTTTTTGGTAAGTTCGATTTAAAAAATACAGCTACACTCTCTTAAAACAATAATTGTTTAATAAGGTATTGTGTTTATACGTGTCATTAAAATTATTTGTTTATACATAAATAATTTTAATAATAAATTTTCCTATATATAAAAGTGGTTTTTTACAATTTTTAAATTGGTTATTTTTCATAAGCGCCCAACCTCTGGAGGTATTTAAACCAATGGGCATACAGAATCAATTATAGACATATTCACTGATAACTGATCACATAATATGCAATGGAGTTTTCAATAAAATATTGGTGTTTCTGAACAGTGGCGCATCTAGAGATTGAGTCTGGGAGGGGTAGTGTGAATATTCAAAAGAGTACTAAATTTGAATTAAATTTTTGCTGGAAGGTATTGTAACTGTGGAAAAAAATCTACTTGGATTGGTTTGGATATTCTGTTTTAATTTGTATTATTAACTTTTTTGTAACAATTTTATTTTATACCAAATTTTATCTTATTAATTCATTTCTTTTTTCTTAGGGTTCATAGTTTTATAGTTGTCGATTTTCGAAAGAAATCAGTACATATATATTATTTCGTATATTTTTTATTTTATTGATTTTATGGAAAGCACTGTTCATTAAAATGTTGTATCCTATGTTATAGGGTATGTTTCTCTCTACAATTTCCTACTTCACAATGTACTGTTTGTGTCGGGGAAGGGATCATAGTTTCATAATGGTCTATTTTCGAAAGAAATTAATACATGTATATTATTTCGTATATTTTTCATTTCATTGATTTTATGGAAAGAACTGTTCATTAAAATGTTGTATTCTATGTTATAGGGCTTGTTTCTCTCTACAATTTCCTGTTTCACAATGTATCGTTTGTGTCCGGGAAGGGATCGTAGTTTCACAGTTGTCGATTTTCGAAAGAAATCAGTACATATATATTATTTCGTATATTTTTCATTTTATTGATTTTATGGAAAGCACTGTTCATTAAAACGGTGTATCCTATGTTATAGGGCTTGTTTCTCTCTACAATTTCCTGTTTCACATTGTACCGTTTATGTCGGGGAAGGGATCATAGTTTCATAGTTGTCGATTTTCGAAAGAAATCAGTACATATATATTATTTCGTATATTTTTCATTTTATTGATTTTATGGAAAGCACTCTTCAATAAAATGTTGTATCCTATGTTATAGAGCTTGTTTCTCTCTACAATTTCCTGTCTCACAATGTACCGTTCGTGTCGGGGAAGGGATCATAATTTCATAGTTGTCGATTTTCGAAAGAAATCTGTACATGTATATTATTTCGTATATTTTTCATTTTATTGATTTTATGGAAAGAACTGCTCATTAAAATGTTGTATCCTATGTTATAGGGCTAGTGGCGCATCTAGAGATTGAGTCTGGGAGAGGTAGTGTGAATATTCAAAAAAGTACTAAATTTGAATTAAATTTTTGCTGGAAGGTATTTGGTTTGGTTTGGTAACTGTGGAAAAAAATCTACTTAGATGGATTGGATATTCTGTTTTAATTTGTAGTATTAACTTTTTTGTAACAATTTTATTTTATACTAAATTTTATCTTATTAATTAATTTCTTTCTGGGAGGGGTAATTACCCCCATTACCCCTCCCGTATCTGCGCTCCTGTTTCTGAATAAGTAGACGATATTTCACGTATATACAGGGTTGGTTAGGTTAAGTGCAAGTATTTTCAGGGCTGGTAGATCTCGATAAAAGAAACATATATTTTCTCTTTACCGTTTTTTAAATAAGTCCAAAATAACTGAGTTATTCAAGTTTGAAAATTAATAAAATAGTATATTGTTACATTAGGTGCAAAAATGACACTTTTTGTGGCGAGGCTGTACGTCTGACTGACATACAGCCGAGGCACAAAAAGTAATTTTTCCTCCGAATAGAACATGCTATTTTTTTTCAAACCCCACAAATAATTTTTTAAACCTTGTATGTAATTATATATCGAGAAAGTATGGTTACGTTCGTTGAATTTGACACTTTATATCAGTTTAATAATATATTTTCGTACTTTTATGCTTAAGTGTAAAAGTGCTATACGTTTATGCCTAGGCGTTAAAATGACTTTTTTATAAAAAATGTCTATACCTTTTTGTCTTGCTTTTTTAATTCAATTTAATAAAAATAAATGTATTGCTATATGTTAGTAATGTATGGCAATCGCTTCTTTTATTTTAAAGAACAATAGATACAATAAGATAAATAAACATAACATACGTAAAATTTAAAAATAATTATACAGAAAGTTTGGGGCTTTTTGGTTTTACCTTATTAAGTAATTGTTATCAGGTAGTAATTGTTAATTTTGAAGTTTAAATATCAAGTTAAAAATGTCATTTTAACAGAACGTCAACGGTTTCTTGTAGGCGTATCTGTTTTGAAAAAGTAAAGTGTTCTCGAATAGTTGAATTTAAATATTTTAAATAGTTTTTTTCTTTATTCTTTGTATGTTTTTGCTTCCGACGACGGAAGGAGATAACTTTCCGAAACGTTAAGCATTTTTTTGCTTTGTTAGGCAAATTTTTATAACTGTAAACATAACTTCTGACAAGCAGCGTCCGTTTAGGTTTAACGCAGAAGCAAAGTTTACATTATTCTGCAAACTTTGGCAGAAGCGTTTACAAAAAATAATTATTTTATTTTGTAGATTTTCTTGCAGTGCAGTGGCGAAATACCCATAAAGAATTTTTTTGGAAATGACTTTTTTATATTTTGTCAATCACGCCGCAAAAACTAATACTTTTGTGACGTTTGAAAAAAAATGATTCATTAAAAGATTTATTTTTAAAAAATTTGAGAGCCACCGGATCCTGGGGTCGAAATATACCACTGCTAATGCTAATAATATTTGCACTTATTTAAGACTCATTCTTTTTTTTTGAAAATATTTATTTAACATAAAAGTCATATAATTCTACATAGTTTTTTCTTTCTCCAAGTTTTACTGTTCTGTATAGATTATTTTTAAAGTATTTTATGGAAAAAGTTCATATAAACATGTGTCGTTTTCATATAAAGTTCATATAAAAATGCTTTGTTTTCGAGATACAGGGTATCAAAATTTTGAAAAAAAACATCTTTCCAGCATTAAGGAGCATTTTTCACAACACACAAAACTGACATGTATGATTTTTCAAGAGCTACCCATTTCATGTGTAAATTATTAAAAGTAATGATATCAAGAGTATTTCATTAGGTAATAAAAAAAAACAATTCAAGTATACCTTTTCATATTCCAATATTAATTTTTCAAAAATGAAGAAAAATACTAAAAAACTAAAAATTAATACTAAATATTTTCGACAGACAAATTCTAATTATTTTGCCTCTAAAGTTTTATTTTTATTAAATTACTAAAAATACTATTTATTTAAATATTTTCTCTGTAGAAAGTGCATCTAGCAAAAATATATTTAAAAAAATACAAGAGTCTTGCGCAAGACCAAAGCCAAGACTACTTATTATCTGCATTTGGCTCATCACTATGTAACGAAATGTGCCAATCTAAAGTATATTTTCTTATTTTTTGAAAAACAAATATATAAGTCAGCTATTAAAGTACAATTATTAATATAAATTTCTAGAAGGCTCTTAAGATCGTCATTCAATTTTTTTATATCATCATATTTCATATAATACCCAATATTATAAATAAAATAGTTAGACCTTCACAACAACTAAATATTTAAACTACGAGCAGTTGATAATTCCTTTGCTAACACTAAAGGTCATGCGTTTCCGTAATATGTCATTTCACATATTAAAATAAAACATAAAAAACCTTACAAATTCGCTATGTAGAAATAAATAAACCTTGCATCTCGGAAGCAAATTGACTTGACTTAACTTAAATTTAGCACAAGCGCCGCCGATTGTGTTGCAAAATACTTTTTTCTACTAAAAATACCATGCAATAACAATATTATTTTATCTAATTTAATTAGTAATTTAGTGCTTTGTGTACAATTAAGTAAAACAACTATTGACACAGTTGGTCAAACAACAATGCTTTCCATTTATCTGCAAACTTTTACGTTTACGGGAATAATGAAGGTACCTAACTGTATATCAAAATTTCTCACCGATGCATTATTTCTTTAAACATATATCAACCACAAAAATGGTTTAAAATTAAACCTACTTTCTTAACACTACAAAAGTGCAAAATATTCATAATTATTATTAATAAAATAAGTATTCTTGACAAAATGGTGAATATCCCGGAATAACATTGAAACAAATTACATTTATTATTAATAATAAATGCTTATACCGATAATGCACTGTGTATAAATATGAAATAACTGATGTTTACTTTCGTTCTCACATTTGTTTTTTTTATGGTTTTTTTCACCAAGGATATGGGAACGTGATTTTACAACTTCCAATAACCGTACAAAATGGCTTTTGTTGTGCGTTTCTTAATTGTCATTGTTATTAGACCGAACGGACCTTGAAAATCGTGGAACAACGCGATTTGCGCTAACCTGACGCAATATAATTGACAAAACTTGTTTACTGACCATTCATACAACAAGACATAGGTAGTTAAGTTCATATGCGATACTGTTTCTTTTTATCTTTTTCTGTTACGTTCAGAGATGGGCACCCGGTATATAGAAATTTGGGTAAATACCCTAGGTTTGGCATCCGGTATACAAGGTGTCCCAGGCTGAACGTTCATTAGAAGTATCTAGAGAACTACAATATCTATAGATCGGAGACACAATCGGAGATTTTTTGCACGTCAGTTTGTGTCAGTGTTATCCTTAAGGCTGATTCATGGTACACCGTGACGGGCCGGGGCCGTGCGACGGTGAAGGCACGGCCAAACATTGTCAAATGTTATTTAAACCTATGCATTCATGCTAAGCCGAGCACGGGCCGAGCTTCGCCGGAACCCGTCCGTGCCCCGTCCGAGAAATGTTGGTGTACATTTTTCCTCGGATCCGCTACGGTCCGGCCCCGTTGCGGCAAACATAAATGAGTCGTCCGGGCTAAATACTTCGTTCGTCTACGGGCCTATAGCGACTGTTTTCTAGCAGTGTTTCCGCACCCAACTTTTAGCGCGTACCACATTATAAACTAAAAATGTACCACTTTGGTACAATTTTTTAAAGCACAACAATATACATCTGCAAATGACTTTAACCGGTTTGGTCGCTGTGAATTACTTCATAAATTTCTACATAAAAAAACTTCCTGGAGAAAGACACAAATCGAGACGAAAAACATGAAATAGAAATTCAGAAAACCCAATTATAAGTATTGTTGCGAGCCGGTGTGGACTCGACCTAACCTCGTCATATGGCCCGCCCTCGGATGACCTTAACATCGCATAGACACCGCAATGATTCATTCGTTCGAGAAGAATCGAGACCCACTAGAATGGACTAGTACATACGAGAACATTCGAAACCCTTCTCTATGCGCCTAACGATCTATGGACTATTCTAGATTTCTTTTGCACATATTAAAATAAAACATAAAAAACCTTACAAATTCGCTATAGAAATAAATAAACCTTTTGCATCTGGAAGCAAATTGACTTGACTTAACTTAAATTTAGCAATGCGCCGCCGATTGTGTTGCAAAAAAATACTTTTTTCTACTAAAAATACCATGCAATAACAATATTATATTATCTAATTTAATTAGGTAATTTAGTGCTTTGTGTACAATTAAGTAAAACAACTATTGACACAGTTGGTCAAACAACAATGCTTTCCATTTATCTGCAAACTTTTACGTTTTACAGGAATAATGAAGGTACCTAACTGTATATCAAAATTTCTCACCGATGCATTATTTCTTTAAACATATATCAACCACAAAAATGGTTTAAAATTAAACCTACTTTCTTAACACTACAAAAGTGCAGAATATTCATAATTATTATTAATAAAATAAGTATTCTTGACAAAATGGTGAATATCCCGGAATAACATTGAAACAAATTACATTTATTATTAATAATAAATGCTTATACCGATAATGCACTGTGTATAAATATGAAATAACTGATGTTTACTTTCGTTCTCACATTTGTTTTTTTTATGTTTTTTCACCAAGGATATGGGAACGTGATTTTACAACTTCCAATAACCGTACAAAATGGCTTTTGTTGTACGTTTCTTAATTGTCATTGTTATTAGACCGAACGGACCTTGAAAATCGTGGAATAACGCGATTTGCGCTAACCTGACGCAATATAATTGACAAAACTTGTTTACTGACCATTCATAAAACAAGACATAGGTAGTTAAGTTCATATGCGATACTGTTTCTTTTTATCTTTTTCTGTTACGTTCAGAGATGGGCACCCGGTATATAGAAATTTGGGTAAATACCCTAGGTTTGGCATCCGGTATACAAGGTGTCTCAGGCTGAACGTTCATTAGAAGTATCTAGAGAACTACAATATCTATAGATCGGAGACACAATCGGAGATTTTTTGCACGTCAGTTTGTGTCAGTGTTATAGACAAGGAAAGACAAGGAAAGAGAGGGGACGGGTAACACGCATATTCTCCCGTGATCGGTTAGTGAGGCCAAAATTCGATCGGCGGCCATACTTTGGTGACAAGATTTCGAGGTGACACCGAGCGAATTTTTATGTTTTTTGTGACAACTGTTTTGTTTTAAATTTATAAACTGTGTTGTTTAGTAGCGTATAGCTAAATATAGTATATTAGTAGCGTATAGCGTGTTGTTATATCATATATATATATATATATATATATATATATATATATATATATATATATATATATATATATATATATATATTTAGTAGCGTATAGCTAAATAATAGTATAGTTAATGTTCAGCGTATAGCTGCAAAGGCCGAAGCGAGAAAAAAGTGGCTGGAATTACATTTCACAGGTAAAAATCGATACACAACTTTTGATATGTGGTCATAAAATGTAAATTTTTTCATTATATCAGTAAAAATATGTAAAATGCTTTTAATATGTCTTGTACCACATCCAAAGCAAACTATTTTTAATAATTCCAAGTAGTATTTTCAATATCCTGTATTATAATTAATGTTTGAAACTATAAATATTGCTACTCAGACCGGATTTCACCAGTGGCGTAAATTATAATCAGAGAAATATACAATTTCTGCAATAAACATTTTTACATGTAAAAAATGTATAAATTATTGTTATCAAATATGTAAAATAATTGTAAACTATAAAAAAATGAAAAATTCTAGTGATAAAAAATCTATATGTATAGTTGTTATATAAAACTTAAAATTTACCTGCCAAGATTTGTTGGGGGTGGACAAACTTGTGGTGGGCTACTTCTTACTTCTTGTTACTACATACATATATTTTTTTAAATATTCTTTCAAAAAATTTGCTAATTTAAGTGTATAATAATAGTTTTAGTGAGTAATTAATAAAAATTTAAAAATAAATAAAATAACACAAAGCTTCTAGAATTGTTTTATTTTTTTTGTGGATAAATTCGGATATTCTTAAAAATAGGATATTCTTGTGATTGAAGGTAACAAATATTAAAAATTACATTATTCATTGAATCCGTACGCAAGTGTGAAGGGTAATGGCTAGATTCATTATTATACCGTATGGTCGAATAAAAAACGACGTCCTGTTGGCTTGTAAATAACGATCGACGACATTCCTCATATAATTTTACATATAAATGACAGCGATCTTCATTTCATAGCCATCGCTGACGCCGTCTTTTTTCGATGTCGTTTTGGTATAGTTTTTATGTCATTTTATATGTAGAATTATATGGGGAATGTCATCGGTCGTAATTTATATGCCAACTGGACGTCGTTTTTTTTTTATTATACGGTATAATAATGAATCTAGCCAATTCCCTTCACACTTGCTTACAGATTCAATGAATAATGTAATTTTTAATATTCATTTGTGAAATTGTCATTTCCAAACAAACAAGGCGCCGTTTTTTTTCGATCATACAGTATATATGTATATACACGTTTAAAATATATGTTATTACATTAATTTTTATTTAATTATACATTATACACACGTTAATAAATAAATAATTGTCTTGATAATCAGTCTACTGTGACTGTTAAATAAATTTTGCATTATCGACTTAGATATTCTAATATTATAAAGGTGAGACTATAAAATACAAAATTGTATATGCATTACTCAAAAATGAACGATATATTAGTTTACGTTTTAATAAATATTTTGTACCATCTAGGTACAAGTTAATTTCTGATGCTACGCCATTGGAGAATTTCGCGTGGTGACAACTTGCCTCACTTTCAGCTGCCGTGTTACCTGTCCTCTCTCTTTCCTTGTCTAAGGTGTTATCGATTATAAATATTTTCAATATGGCGGCACTTCCAGAAATACCGGAAGTGGACAGCAACTTTCTTATTTCCGTTATATAAAAATTTGGGTAAATACCCTAGGTTTTGCATCCGGTTTACAGGGTGTCCCAGGCTGACCGTTCATTAAAAGTATTTAGAGAACTACAATATCTAGATCGGAGATTTTTTGCATATCAGTGTTTCACAACGAGATCTATCGATTAAAAATATTTTCAATATGGCGCGGCGGTACTTCCGGAAATACCGGAAGCGGACAACAACTTTCTTATTTTAAATGGGTACCTTCATTTTTTATTACATCATTTACTTGGATTTTCTGTATAATTTTATGAATTTTGATGTCAAACACTCTATACCTAATAACTACAAACACAAAAATAAGTTTTTTTTTATAAAATTTAACCGATTTAGTAATACTTTATATGTACCTATTACAGTTTAGATGTCATCAAATACATGTCCATTAAAAAGTGGTGATATGTTTTGATCGCCATGTAATATGTCGATGGCATAAGCTACTAGTAAGTTTTTTTTAGTAAGGGATGGAGGTTTTTAAGGCACTCTTCAATATATTCGAGATCAGTTTCTTTCGTTCGTCTTTCATGCTACATATCGGAGTCGGGGATTCACTTGAAGGAGAACAGACTCACTACGCACGCGTAACACGACAAATATTCAACACCGGTTCCGAAAAACTAACTTTTTATTTCTAGTGGTATTGAGTGTTGTTATTTTTTATCTACTGCCTGGTTGCCACCTAAAGGAGCGTATACATATGGCGAGCACAACGCGAGCCGAGCACGAGCTGAGCGCGCCGTGTAGTGCTCGTTATTAGCCGCGAGCAGCAAGAACAGCGAGATCATATAGTCCGAACCAGCAACGATCCATATGAAATGTAAATGGCTCGCGAGCACACAAGAAATATTCTTTTTTCAGTGACAGTGCAGTTTTTGACGCGACTTGGTTAGAAAATATAAATAAAGTTAAATATTTTAATCGATATTATATATGTTATTGAAAGTACAAACGAATATTATGTAAATAATATGTAATGTACCCTCTACCTAGGGTCAGTACAAAAAGTCTCCGTACACCCCTTTTTTTTAAGCAAATTTTATAGCCTTTTTTTCATGTTTAAAAAAAATCTGAAATTTTTTTTTTGGGTGGTTTTAGATAAAAATGGTTGGTACCTTTCAAAAGAGAGGCAAAAATTATATACCTCCTAAAAATTACACAAGGATTGAATAGAAAATAGTCCCGATATAACATTTTCAATTTGACAAAAATAATCAATTTTTTTGCAAAAATCTTAAAAATGTTATTATTTTTAGCAAATTTAAAAGATTTAAAATTGTATATTTAGATTATTCTTTGTTCAATCGTTGTGTAATTTTCAGGAGGTATATAATTTCTGCGCCTCTTTCGAATAGTACTAACCATGTTTACCTAAAACCACTAAAACAATTTTCAGCTTTTTTTAAACATGAAAAAAAGGGGCTATAAATTTTTTTGAAAAAAATTGCAGACCCACGTCAACTGAGAAACGTATTGAAGATTTTAAATGTACCATTAGTTTTTTTAATTATGGTAAAATAAGTTGCTACAAGGAAAAAAAGGGGTGTACTCAGACTTTTTGTACTAATATGTTTTTCAGATGGTAGTTGGATAAATGTCATTCTATAAATAAATATACTTCTTTTGAAAAGCTCACCTTTTCCTGTTCCTACTGACTCTTTTTCCTTTTTCCTCTCTCTTCTATAAGTTGCCAACATGCTTATAATTTTTTTCTTGCATATTCTTCAGGTTTGCCTATTAAAGTGGCGATTTCCTTCCAGGCATCTATTTTTTTTGGTTTTTCAAAATAATTTTCGTCTTTGGGGTCCCACAAAATAGTATGCGTCCTGTACAACTCAACGAATTGAAGCAAAATATCCTCCGACCATGTAGGCTCCATGCTCGCCGATCAGACCAGAACGACAAACCTGCCACAACGCCGTCCAAATTATAACTGCGAGCTCCTTTGTGTTCGTCGCAAAAACCGACAAGAAGTGGATCGCGACGATCACACTGTGAGCGGCTCGCGAGGCGCTCGCGGTAGGAGTACACATAATATGACGAATTCAGCTTGTGGCAGGCTCGGCTCGTGCTCCGCTCGCGTTGTGCTCGCCATATGTATACGCACCTTAACAGTTTAAAAAGAGATGCTGCTGTGAAAAATGTATCATAAAAATGTATTAAAATCTGACTTAAGTCTTTTCTAAAAAGGCTTAATTTTGAAAATAACTTAAATTTTAAGTCTTAAGTCAGCTTTCGAAAAATGACTTAAGTCGTTAAAATGATTTAAATCAAAAAAGACTTACGCAAAAAACTTAAAGACTACCAAGGAAAACGCAACGTTAGACTAGGGTTGCCAACTTTCAAAATAAAAATAGAAGATAAGAGGGTAAAAAAGAGGCACAGGCGAAACATTTTTTGAAATCTCGCCGAAATGTCTAGAGTTTACCAAAAAATTATGTCAGCGGTATGCAATTGATGGTCTTTCTTACTTTCTTAAAAATATTTATACTCATAACTTGTTCAAATAAAACAACCATTTTCTACAAAACTTTTTTTTTCAAAATATAAGCTAACAGTAGATAAACATAAAATAGTTAGACATGTTTATCGCTTCCACAATTCTTCCAAACTCTTCTTCATCTTTTCTGTACAATCGAGTGGCAGTAGCGAAAGACACACATATTAACAATTTTTTCAAGCAGTGTGACGATAGACGAATATTTTTTAGATTTTGAGTCTGGTGTGTAAAAAAGGACTTTTTCAATACACGAGAGAAAAGAGGACAGTGAGATCAAAAAGAGGACTGTTCTATGGAATAGAGGACGGTTGGCAATACTACGTTAGACGTTACGTGTAGACGGGGCTTAAAATCGTAGAAAGCACATTCTAGAGCATTCGTTCCGATTCAACAATTATTTCATTTGGTGTTGCGTATATTCGTCGGACATTCTGCCATCTGGTGATCTTGATAACATACGCAAAAATCGAGGCAGTTTTTCATCTAGCGTGCGACAGTGAAATTCAGAAAGCTCGGACTTGACAAATAGACCATCTCGATGGTGTAAAACAGATAAATATTGTAAAGGAACTTGTAGAACGTATGTCGACATATGTTTCTGTCATACAAGCTTTATCTTTTTACATATATCAAGTTCAGTAACATTATAAAAAACAGATACCTGGTGTCTACATGTAGTACCAAAAATGACATCTAGTTTCTCAAAAAAAATCAATTCCCTCTATTACTACTTATTTATTACTAGTAAAAAAAATATGGCTAGTAAAATAAATAATATAATATCTGCGAAACCGTTAAAATTTTTGAAACACTTTGAATACAAATAATATTCATTGTTAATTCTGCATCTAAATGAAAGGTAATATACGGAGTATTTAAAAAAATAGTCACAAAGAAATACTTGCGCGTTTCACACATTTATTGCAAAATTGTTTTTTTTTTGCTCTTAAGTTATCTAAGTAGTACATCAAAAGCGGCCGCAAGTGTACTTTAAATTTTGAGCTGACAAATATCATTTTCCGTCATCAGTGTTCAGGTGTTCAATAAATTGCCAGAGTATGAATTGGGTCATAAGCAGTCTAAGTCAAATACCAATAAACAAAACGCCAAAAACGGTAAATAGACAGGATTGCTTAATCCCTTAAATAATACATAATACGGCCAATATTTTGGCCAAATTTCACTGCTCAATTACGTCACTGTAGTTCACAGTCTCACTTCCACTCGTTTGCATACGTGAATATTATTCAATTCTTATTTCACTTCCTCCCATATCAGCAAGGACTGTAGTTTCTATGGACAAATTTGGCCGATCACACAGTCCTGAATAGTATACAGTTTTTAAACAGAATTAACCGGTCTAATTTGTCCACAAAATCCTTAGTTTCGCGGCATGAATTTTAACGTCACTGCAATCCTTTGTGGCATGAGAAGAAATGAAATGGGGAATGAATATACAGGGTGTCCCAAAAATAAGTACAAGTCTTTTAAGGGGTGGTAGATCTCGATGAAAGAAACATATTTTCTCTTTATTGTTTTTCAAACAAGTCCAAAATAACGGAGTTATTTTACTTTGAAAATTTCCAAAAAAAAAAATATTTTTTGCTAAAATTTTGAGAACCCCTGAATCTTTTCTGGATTTTCTTTCTTAAAAATTTAATCTACTACCTATGTTGCCATATTATCAGGAAATTATTTTTTTAAATAAAAACTAAAAGATATTCCAAAAAAAAATTTCAAAAAAATTTTTCGCAAACCTCATAGGTGTGTTTCTGGGGTTGAACTATAGGTACTACAAGTTAAAATACTTGCACTTATTTCTGGGATACCCTGTATTGACGTATATGAACGAGTGGAAGTGAGATTCGTAATCATGTTTTAAAATTTGCCTAACGTCTTATTGGATAGTTTACAGTTATTTGTCATGGATGGCTACACAATGCTAGGTACACATTTTTATGGTTAAGTTCTGCACAATCAAAAATTTTCTTGTGGCTTTGAGTAAATCCCAAAAGCTCCGCTTGAGCCTCCCCTACTATTAGTATTCGCACAATAACAGAAAACATAGAAGGCCGATTGGTACCAAAACAGTTTCGAAACAAATATGGCGATAAAACAAAAGACAATAGTCGGGTCACGTGCGTCGAGATAGCCTTGCAACAAAACAATAACTCGATAAATAATTGAAAAACTATGAAAAACAAATTAAAATGCGCGACAGGTCCCAGGCGTACCAAAAAGTATATCGATGATGTTTAAAAATACGCAAGGAGTTTATAACATGTACATATGTATATAGTTTATTCAAATATATCCGCTGTTAAATTTTATTACAATGGGTTTTCCCCCCAGTAACGTGTCATTGTAAATTACTTTTCCAAAATTGAAATAGTTACTTATATTTGTGTAAAGCCTCGTGTACACCGTAGGTTTTACCTGTTCAGTCAAAACGTAAAACTCTATTTGTAAACGAAAAAAAACCGGACGCTTAACTGAACTGAATTAATTTCTATTTAATTCAGTACTAATTAATAATAAACTAAGTACTACTTAAATGTTTCTATAGGGTCGAAATATACCTCCAGTTATAATACATTAATGATGAGCAAGACCAAGACCAAGACCAAGACTCACTAAATACTCCGAAGCAATGGGCACCTACCCCAACATCTTTCAGGCAGAAATCTACTCTATCGAAAGATGAGTACAACGTATCTTATGCCGGGTCCAGACCAAGGCGACAGAAAGTGAACACGATTTTGAGATCAAAAACAAGACAATTTATTATTATTACAAAAATCGACAGTAGGCGGGTAAAACCCGATGAGATTATTGAATCACATAATCACATTTATCTATCACAGTTGTAAAAATAAATAAATAAATATTACACTGCGTACATTCAATTAAAAAACAAATCACAAATCAAAAATAACATCACAGTTTACGATCACATGTAATGAATAAAAAGGTTGTTCCAGCTCTTCATTTCCACATCAAGTCGATTCTTAAATGTATTTACACTTGTAGCATTCACTGTATCATACTGGAGCCTGTTCCAGCTATACACTACTCTATTTGTAATAAAGTTCCGTCTTAAGAGCTTATTACAGCGTTCTTTATCCAATTTTTGTTATGTCCCTTAAGGTTGTGCGTTTCATGGATATGGAAGATGTTCATGACGCATCCATAGTAGCCACTTGTAAACTTGAATGTCTCGATGAGACTGCCACGAGCTCCTCCGTTCACGAAAAAGTTGTTAGACCAAGCCTTTGCAGTCGATCCCTCGTATGGCAAATTCCTCATCTCCAAAGGAATCTTAGTGACCCTTCAAGGAACACGCTCAAGCATTTCAATGTCCTTGGCATAATAGGGGTTCCATATGCATTGTGCATATTCAATCTTTGGTCTAATGTATGACTTATACAATTTGAGTATCATCTCGCCTGATTTGTTTGCAAATGCTGCTTTTATTAAGTAGATCATTGTATTGGCTTGTTTAACTATGCGATTTATATGATATTCCCATTTCAGATTTTCCGCAATTTCAATGCCCAGGTCTTTTTGATGTTGCACACTTGAGACTTCTGTCTGCTCCAGATAGTATCGTTGATGTGGGTTATTAGGGCAAATGTGGAGAATGGTGCATTTTGAGTTGTTCAGTGGCATTTTCCAGATATTCGTCCACGATTTAATGGTTGTTAAGTCTTCTTGGAGCAAATTTTTTTCTGTTAGGGGGTTGCAGTAAACATTTGCATCGTCGGCGAAGGATGTATAGTTGGTTTTAAGGGTAGGGTATAAGTCACTGAAGTAAATAATAAATAGTAACGGGCCCAATACTGAGCCTTGTGGCACACCACTGTGAACCAAGTATTCGTCAGAAAGTGCTGATCCCACACTCACCTGGAAAGTACGGTCTCGCAAAAATGAGTTTGCGACAAATCTGCGACAAAAATAAGAAATTCAGACAAGACAAAGTGTCTAGTACAAAAGTGCAACAACGTTCAGTATATGCGGATCAGTTTTATTAGTCATGTGGCCTTTCTACCAGGAAGAAGATAAATATATATTACTAGCAGTCAGTAGTGTTGTCTTTGACTCCCCATCTCATGTTGCAAAGAAAAACCCAAATGTTTTTGTTTTTATTTCTCTCGTACACTATACATATAGCTATTAATATTTCTTATTTTCTACTTAACATCATCAACCGAGTTTATATTTAATGCCAAACAAATATCCTCTAATTCGCCAGCTCTCTTGTAACAATTTTTGTAGTTCTTGTTTTTACCTTCCCATAATAATAAATGCGCTCTATAAAGCTCTATTAGTTTGCAGGCATTTTCCGTGTTCCACTTTCTCTCTTTTGACATTTTTTTATAATGGAGATTGTGCACTCCGCCATATACTAATGTCATATATTACCAGTACCAGCAATCCACTGTACTAAATTTGTGTGATTTTATGGGTTTCCTATTTTTGGCAAAGCATGACATCCACACTGCGCCGACAACTTGTCGTAAAATACACGACAAGACAGAAACTCTTTGAACTTTACCGAATCGAGAGAATTTGGAAACAAAACAAAAATGAGACAAAAATGTCGCAGAAATGTATTGGATTTGTCGCAACTTTGTCGTAAAACATGAATGTTTCTGTCTTGTCGCTGTTTTGTCTGCTTGGTCTGGATCCGGCTTTAGATAGGAACTATCGGAGACAAGAAATGATCCGATAGTCGAGCAGCATTAAAAGGAATCATCTCAGTAATCATCTAGTCTATGTTAGTCAAAGAATGCCTAGAGAAGCTGGACAAATTAGGAAAAGAAAATAATGTTCTCTTACTCTGGGTGCCAGACCACCAAGGGATAGAAAGCAATGTAAAAGCAAACGATCTATAGCTAGAAAATGAGCGAATACTCCCACTAACTGGACCAGAACCGTTTTGCTTCTCAAGTGGAAACCAATTTAAAGCCGAATTCAAGAACTTGGAAGACTCCATCCGTAACCTCGAATTGAAATCCTCCAACAGTGTAAGACACTCGAAGAAATTTCTCAGAACTTACGAACGACAAAACTCAAAGATTTTCGTTGATTCAAGTAAGAAAAATATTCGGATTTACAAGACACTGTCTCCTCAATGAACATCTCAGTAGATTCAATGGGAAACAGCAGTAAACGCAAATTCTGTGGGAAATATGGGGAAACACCAGAACCGATATCAGTCGTACCAAACTTTGGTACGACTGATATCGGAGATGGAGAACTAACTTCTATAAAACCGGCTCAGATACTGGCTTTTGTCAAAGCTTTGAGACTGGATGATGAGTTATTATTATTATAACTTAATATTTTAATGGCTGTACTTAAACTGCCGTTAAACGGTAGTTTACTAAAATGCCGTTAATAGGTATTACGTCGTTGATGTGACGCACTTGACGGCTTTATGAAATATAGGAATTTTATAAGGACTAACCAACGCTATCCACCCCACCAAATAACCAACTTAACCAACGCAACTAACCTCGACACCGATAAAAAAATTTAGAAAACAAATATAAATTAGTAAAAACCAACCAACCCCACCAAATAACCAACTAACCAATGAATTAACACCCTCCAAATAACCACGCTAACCAACCCGCCAAATAACTAAACCAATCCAACCAAAATGAGTGCAACCAATGCAATAAGATCACGCTATAAGCAAAAAGAAATATAAAAAATTTTGGTCGGCGTGAGATTTGAACCCCGGACCATTCGCTCATGAATCGATAGCCTCAGCCACGGAGGCACAGGCGCTCTTCCAAAATGCTTATAGCTAGGCATTACTTTCCGCCGACATGAACGACGTCACAATATCTATTAACGGCATTTTAGTAGGCTACCGTTTAACGGCTGTTTAAGTACATCGTATTTTAATTACCCCCCCTATACATTCCCCATAACAAGGCATATAAAATAAAAAAAATTATATACTTACAGGATATCCCATTTAAAGAAAATATAAGTTTGGGTCATATTTCAACTAGTTACGCCACTGAATACTACGTGAAATAGTCTATACAGTTTTCGCCTTTTCTATATATAAAACAATTAAACTTTATAAAACAATCGAGATACAAAGGGGATCGAAAAATGTAAAATGTTCAAATGTGTCCTGTATTTCAGGAACTAACAGGGCTAGGACAAATCGATGTGTAGCATCTTTAATTTCATAAATAGCATAATGATGTGAAAACAGCACCTTTGTATCTCTACTCATAAACGCGAAACCCTGTAAAACACACGAAAATGGGACACCCTGTACCGATTTCGCCGAAATGTTCTGTTTGGGACAACTTGTATAGGTATACGATACACGTGAAAAATGTCTTAATAGCCATAAACCAAATAACTTTCGCATTTTCACTTTGTCGAGTCGATCGTAAATTGCAGAATTGAATTGGTTCGATATAGAAAATTGACGTATCTGCGTCAATAAATACTCTTGCGCACTGAAAATGGTATAACATCGTTTAATTACATTATCAAGTGAAAGCACTGTTTAAAAAGCATAAGATTTTTCCTCTATTCTCAAGAGGTTTCGATAATTACGTCATTATGAAAAGAATTGACACTCCTTTTGAATGAGGTTTCTATACAGGGTGTCCCAGAAATAAATGCAATTATTTTAAGGGGTGGTAGATCTGGTCAAAAGAAACAATTTTTCTCTTTACAGTTTTTCAAATAAGTCCAAATTTACTGTGAAAATTTCAAAAAAAATGATTTTTTGCTAAAATTTTGAGAACCACTACATCTTTTCTGGATTGTCTTTCATGTAAATTTAAGCTACTACCTATGTTGCCATATTATCAAGAAATTCTGTTTTTTAAAAACTTAAAACTAAAAAACATTTTCAAATTTTTTTTTAAAAATTCCAAATTTTCAATTTAAAAAAAAATACCTAATAGACGTGTTTCTGAGGCCGCAATATACTACCAGTTAAAATACTTGCACTTATTTTTGGGACACCCTGTATACACAAGTTTTTGGAAATTTCAGACAAGTGAAATCCGGACAAAATCCGGTGTCTTTACCGAAAAGTAAATTATGAATTTATTTAGTTAGTTTGTTTAATTTATTGTATATATTTATACAGGGTGTCCCAGAAATAAGTGCAAATATTTTAAGGGGTGGTAGATCTCGATAAAAAAAACATATATTTTCTCTTTATCGTTTTTCAAATAAGTTCAAAATAACGGAGTTATTTTACTTTGAAAATTTCCAAAAACAAATGATTTTTTGTTTTTGGAAAAATTTTGAGAACCACTGGATCTTTTTTGGATTTTCGTTCTTGTAAATTTAATCTCTTACCTATGTTGCTATATTATCAAGAAATTATATTTTTTAACTAAAAACTAAAAACAGTTCCAAAAAATTTTTCAAAAAATTTCGAATTTTCAAAAAAAAATTTTCGCGAAAAAAAACTCATAGGCGTGTTTCTGGGGTTGAACTATACTACCAGTTAAAATACTTACACTTATTTCTGGAAGACCCTGTATAGTCAAAGGCAGCGATTTAATGCCCTCGCCGAGGGGACCCGAGGCGCCACAAAAAATGCGAGGTCCAGCGAGACACCCCGAGACAGAGCAAAAACGCAGCAGTAAAATTCTGCAGTAGGTACATAAATAAATATTCTGAAGAATAATTTTGTAATAATAACAAAAAAAATCAAGCGCTCAATGAGATAAATTTAATAACACTTTTGGGAAAATTTGGGAACATTTTTTTCTTAAATCCCATTTAAAACCGACCTGAAAGTCGAGAAAATAACAAAAACAGGGAAATCCACAAAACCAAATTGCACATATCAGTTTCAAACAGAAAAGGATAAATCCACCTGTGAATATTGAAAATATTGAAATTGCAACGGGGTTCTAACAATACTGGCGCATTCGCCATTGTCAAGAATTTATGCAATGTGGCTTGTTCCTTGTTTTTCGAATACTGTGGTGCAATAAATTTTATAGTAAACGTAATTAGAAAACAAACAAGGTTGGTGTTATAGTCGCAAAAATATCCGAGCTCATATTAACCGATTATCTTATCAGAATACTCTATTCTTGGGTTAAATATTCGCAGGAACGGCTTCAGGATTTAAACTCTTCAGAATTTTAAATTAAAATATATTTCGAAGATTAAGTAGCGTTTCACTTAAGTTTTTAAAATTGTTTATTTGAGATTATATTTTTTTATAAGATATGCAGACAATAACAGCCTATATTTTAAAAAAAAAATCATAGATATACAATATACAGGGCGATTTAAATATATTATCACATTAAAGATGAAGTTTTCAAATTAAATGTTCCATATTCTTTCACTGAGTGGATTTACCAAATAGTAATTCTCAATTCCCATTCCAAAAATATTATTACATAATAGGACCACTTTTGAATTTAAATTTTCATATTATTTTTACCTTTTTTAACCGGAAATATTTTGTGAGGATCGTCTTCGAAACCAGTTTTATACATACTAAAATTGGAGTGAGTTAAAAAGAGATCCACTTTTTGAAACGGAACACACTGTATTTTATTGTAAGTCAACACAATTTTGATCCAATTTTAGATTTTGTCAAGCATTTCTTTTGTATAACCCTTTAAAAATATATAAACAAAAGTATAACTAAAGCAAAATTAATAAAAAAAAATCATGTGTATACAGTAATTGTCGTTTTTATTTTGAAAATGAAACATGTTGTTTTTCTCTTTTTCTGCAACAACTTTTAAGAAAAACTGAGAATTAGTTGAAAATTTCATAATGAATTTTTCACTTGGGAAATTAATGATTATGATTTATTATGCTGCTAAAAACATAATCGTTTTAAAAATTTGAAACAACTATTTTGGATTAATCATTGAAATGGCAACCGATTTTCATATAAAAACTTGTAAAAAAATATTATTTAACTTACAAAAAAGTAAGAAATTTCCAGACAAATCTATTTTAAAAAAATATTTTTTTTTGTGATTAAAATACGTGATTAAAAAATATAAAAACGTCATTTTAACGACTAGGCATAAAAGTGAAGCACTACAACTTACAAGGTAGTACCCTTGATTATGTAATAATAATATATAAACAAGGGTATTACATTATCCTTTTATATAATTTGGAACGTTTAATTTATTTTTTCTAACGTCACAAAAGTATTATTTCTTGCGACGTGATTGACAATATAAAAACGCCATTTTAACGCCTAGGCATAAAAGTGAATCACTTTTCCGCCTAAGCAGTCTAAGCACAACAGTACGATAATGTATTATCAAACTGACATAAAGTGTCAAATTCAACGATCCGTAACTATTGTTTCGAGATATAAGTACTTACAAGGTATTAAATTTAAATCTTTTTGTATAATTTGCAACGTTTGAAATTGTTTAAAAAATTATTTGTGACGTTTGAAAAAAAAATAGCATGTTTTATTCGGAGTAAAAATGATTTTTGTACCTCTCCTGTAATATCAAACGTACAGCCTCGCCATAAAAAGTATAATTTTTACTTCTAATAAAACAATATATTATTATTGAATAGATTCTCATATGTGAACGATTAATCCAAATAATCAAACTTCTGAGAAGTTCTTATTTGATCAATATATCTCTTAGTACGACCCAGATCGATATAAACTCGTACGACCTCGTAAAACAATGCTTATCGCACACGAAACCTAATAAATTTAAATACATCTGTTTACGACCGATATCTTATCTCTCTGATTATATCTCTCTCTTCTCCTTCCAGATACCCGCTATGACAACAGTAAACTGCCAGAAACCCGTCGCGTTTGACACCTCGCCCCTCATCTTCGACATCCCCTACCCCAACGTGACAATCTACCCGGTAATCTCGCACCTCCAGTCAAACCGCTCGTTCCTACACTCCCAGAAGCTCAAACACAGCATCCTACAGTCGAAAAAGGCCTTCCTCCATGTATCCATCGAAGACCAGAAGCCCGAGGATGAGCAGATGGAGGAGAAATCGATAGTTTTGGGGCAGTTACTGGACCACAAAAGAACTGTGCCGAAGAAAATCAGCTTTAAGATCAAAAAACAGTCGTCATTGCATAAGAGGAACGTAGGAATACAACGTATAGCTAACATACCGACCAATAAAGTAGCGGAATTGACAAAAAAGTTCAACGAAATGGTGGAAAATCAGAATGTTTCCAGGGAACAAATGAGGATGTTGGTGAAACGTGGTGATAGTGATACGGATAAGGTTAAAAGAACGTTGGTGCAGAGAGAAGGTTCGAAAGTGTCTCGAAAACCGAGCGTGAAAACGAAACCAGCTCTCGAAGGGAAGAATTTGGTAATAATCAAGACGAAACCCGTTAGAAAAAGCAGTATTAAAAGACAGGGGAGCTGGGGGAGGGAAAAACTCACCGAAACACCTATTCAGAGACCCACTACTTTGAGCTTAAACAGAACTCTAAACGTGCCGAAAGCCATCATTGAAACTTCTCCTAACGGAACATCAGTCAGGGCAGCTATAGAGATTTTCGAGAAAAAATCTGCTGTTACAGCTTTGTCACCTACTAAACCCGAAACCAAAACATCCACCTTGAAGCCTTCACCGAAACCAAAACCGGAAATTCCAGAAAAATCGGCCACTTTGAGGGATTTCAGGAGACCTTCTCCAAACGCAACACCTGTGAAAGCGGCTGACAACAGTCACCTGACTCAAACAGATAGTGGAACAACAAATAAGGAACCTAAAGAAGAAAGTGGTGAGTTTGGAGACGAAGAAATAGTACAAATTATTAACATTCCCGCTGTGTTACCTCAACGAAGATGCGACTCCATGTACGAAACATTGCATCTTCGAAAAATACCAACGGACTCGCTCAAATCTAAGTCCGTGGACAACATCAACAAGGAACTAAGAAACTCGTCTATTCAGCCTAACTGTTCGTTCCTTTGGAGGGAGAAATCTTCAACGTCTACTAGAACTAGTTTTAGTGAAGTTGGCACACCGGAAGACACAAGGAAACTACCTCCAGATATACCTCCTAAACCAAACGTCGACACCAAGCCAGCTTTACCTCCTAAATTGATGGGGAAGAGGCCTGTTTCTTCAATCAAAACGAACTGTGATAACGATACCTTGGCCGATTACGAAGAAATCGGTTCTTCTGTAACAATTAATGACACCAACGACGAGAAATTCAAAGGTTACGATGAAATTACCAAGCCTGTCAATGAAATGGAGGTTATGAAAACGGAAAAACTGTATGAGGAGATTATAAGACCTGATAGTCCTTCGAAGGAGGTTCCTGAAGAGAAGTATTACGAGGAAATTATCAAAAATAGCGAGGAGAAGATCTATGAAGAACTGAAACCCGTCGTGCCAATCAGAAATGATGATGGTTACGAACCAATATGCTCAAATCTTCCTGAAAAAGATTCCGGACGTAACCAAATTAAGGAAAACATCTACGAGACTCTTCCAGCCCATTCTATTCCTTCCAGGCTTCAAGAACCGTTACCTCCACGACCTCCATCATCAACAAGACAGGAAGAGAACGTTTATAATTGCTATGAGTCCATCTACACTGAGTCCAGGAAAGATGGATATTACGAAAGTATCAATGGGTCACAACTGACAGATAGTGGATCTAACAGAGACAGTGTTTTATCATCTGACCACAAGAGTAATAGTTTGTATGGAAAGCCTTTGCCCATGTGGGATGTGAACGTTGAAGGAGTTTATTATAAGACTGCCAGTGACTTTAGTAGTGATCGGGTTTCGGACAGGAGTGATGAATGGGAGGATATGAGTGATAATGATGATGAGAAAAACAAATTTATCATGTAAGTATATGTATACTTTTTTAGAAAGGACTTGGAATGATTAAAAAAACTGGGAACAGTTTGTATATACAGGGTGTCCCAGAAATAAGTGCAAGTATTTTAACTGGTAGTATAGTTCAACCCCAGAAACACGCCTATGAGGTTTTTCGCTTTTTTGAAAGTTTTTTTGGAATTTTTTTTAGATTAAATTTACAAGAAAGAAAATCTAGAAAAGATCCAGTGGTTCTCAAAATTTTAGCAAAAATTATTTTTTTGGAAATTTTTAAAGTATGGCTTATTTGAAAAACGATAAAGAGAAAATATGATTCTCTTATCGAGATATACCACCCCTTAAAATACTTGCACTTATTTCTGGGATACCCTGTATAGTGGTGGAGAAGTTTTTCTGAAGTATTTATTTTTTAATAAATTACTAGTGGCCAGAGTGTCTTACTGCTGTACAAATTACAAATTACTTTTTTTAAGCGCTTAATAATTTTGAAAATAATTTAAAAACGGCTTAGCGGTACTTTAAATCCACTACTTCAATAAGTTCCATTAAAAGTTTCCTCTAAAATAAATAGGGGATAAAATAAACGACGCTCTTAAAATTTACATGGGATTTCTTATACAGGGTGAGTCTTAAATAAGTGCAAATATTTTTAGGGCTGGTAGATCTCGGTAAAAGAAACATTTCCCTTTATCGTTTTTCAACTCTAAAAAAAGAATAAAACCGAGTTATTTTACTGTTAAATTTAAAAAAATGTATTTTTTGTTAAATTTTGAGAAAAAAATTTATATGAATTTTTTTCAAAAATTCAATTATCAATAAATGTTTTTCGCGAAAAAAAGTCATAGGCGTGTTTCTTGGGACGAAACTACTACCCCTAGAAATATTTGCACTTATTTAAGCACATTCATTTAATACTCACCCTGTATATGTCCTGAGCCGATGCATAAACCGGTACCACAGTTTATAAAAAATATTAATTACTAGTTGAAGCCTGGCTCATCCGCCACGACAATAAGGGAAAAAAATACTTTTTATTTTTTTTTAATTAAATGAAAAACAAAAAATCCGGCGACGACAGTTTTTAGAAGAGCCAAGTAGCTATCTTTTAGTAAAAAAAGCAACTTTCTAGAGCAAGTCGTTACTTCATGTAGATTAAAAGGTATATTATATTTTATAAACTGTGGCAATAATATATATTATTTTTTTATTATTTACTATAAATATTTTTTATTTTAAAAACTAGAATCATACCTCATATATTTTCATGAATAAATAGTGGTGTTCTTGTTTAAAGTAGAATAATTTTGATAATGCCAGTCAAAGTTTATAATATATAAAATTAATTAAACATAGTTACTAGATGAGTCATTTCACAAATTTTTGATAAAAATAGGTTTGTTTGGTTTTATTAAAATAACTTAACTTTTTCTAGTAATCAAACTGAGTCATTTGTTTAAGTTATTTATGATCATATATTAATTAACTTTTGGTTTATTTAATTAATAAACAGATAACATTAGATTTAAATTGTTTGAGATAATTTTAGTAATTTTGCAAAAACGCCTAAACCAAATATGTATTTCTAAACTAAATGAATTTATTTTATGATGAACATCGAATAGTAAATTTGAATTTTCTTATTCTTCATATGTCTGGTTGCCTATGTAATCATTTGTTATATTTTATTTTACCAGTAATTATTTAAATTACTGTTGAATATTAAATAAACAAGCATTGTTACGGCAAATATAACCTATAAATTTTCATTTCAATATTACAAAAAACGGAATGCCTACTCAGAAAATCTTTTAATATCATTAAAAAATTTTCAGTGTCAGGGAAAGACAACGAATGAAGAAATCTGGTTGGTCCGAATTACTCTCGAAGACCTCGAAAATTTCTGGCGATCAACTTGGTAAGTGGATTTTAATTTATTCTCTAGGCATAGGGATGTCCACTTTTGGAACAAAAATCATTAAATATCGTTTGTATATTTGAATTTTAATATTTGTTTATAAAATATGTTTATGAGGCAATATAATGACTGTATAACTGTGTAAATTATACTTTGATATATTAACAGGCGCCTTCTTAGTATTTTAGTGTGATTTTTTTTCCGAGTTATTTATTTATTACATTATTATGTATATCGATTTTTTAAATTCCCATATTGATATTTTGAGCTATCGATACTTGTAGACATCCCTATATAGACAGTTTTTTTTCTCATTATTTAACTTCATTTCTCATCATTCAAGATTTTTTCTATTATTTAAAAACTGATTGAAAATATGTAAAAATTTTATTTTTAAGGCTAATTTATTATACAGGGTGAGTCTTAAATAAGTGCAAATATTTTCGTGGCTGGTAGATCTCTTTTCTCCTTTCTGTTTTTCAAATAAGCCTAAATTAACCGAGTTATTAAAGTTTGAAATTTAAAAAAATATATTCATTTTTAAAAAATTTTGGGAACCACCGGATTTTTGCCCTTTAGTGCCGTAACCATGGTAATATTAGAGATTAAAAAATTATCTGTCAGAAAATTTGCGGTGAACAGGCAGTTCTAAAAAGTTTTCTAAAATATATAGAAAAATACCGTATGATCGAGAAAAAACGGCGTCAACGATGGCTATGGGATTTATATGGGAAATGTCATTGATCGTCATTTCCCAGCCAACTGGATGCCGTTTTTTTTTATCATACGGTAGAATAGGCACGATTTTCAACATCCTTTTTTTGCGAAAAAAAAAACCTCAGACGTGTTCCTGGGGTCGAAATATACCACCCCATATACATAAAAATATTTGCTCCTATTTAAGACTCACCCTGTATTAATCATCGTTTTGTTAAAAATATAATAAAACTTAAAGCGATAAAAATATAGATAAATAAGCTTTCTATAGATTACTACATTTCTTCGAACCTGAATTCAAACGTTAAAAAAATAAAACTCAATAAATTCGTATTTCGCTCACGTTAAATAGAGAAAGTGACAGTGCTTCTAGTTTTATATACACTAATTAATATGCATTACTAGTATTTATTATCTATATCATACGTAATTAAAAGTATCATATAACCGCTAGTGTTTTATAATCCGGAACTGATTATATTTTTCGTTAAATCAACAAAGATTCATTGATATTCAACAGCTAGGGTACCGCTGAAGCAACTTGAAAATGTTTTTCGACGCACACAAGCATTGTATTTTTATGCAATCGTTTCTTCAATTAGTAAATTACAACCTTTATCATTTTATTTAAACAGGTTGCTTCAACACAGTGGTCGCGCTCGAGGTTACAGCCGTGTTGCCAAGTTTACTTTAGCCATTCAATTTTTTTAATAATAGATTATTAAAATTCATTTAGACAGCCAGTCAGCTTTTTCAACAGAATATTTCAACAGACGTCATCCAAAAAATTACGGAAAATACAGTTTGCATACAATTAGACCGACACAACTGCCAGTGTCATGGATCCTTCCCATTGGATAGACTATACAGGGTGTCCCAGAAACAAGTGCAAGTATTTTAACTGGTAGTTCAACCCCAGAAATACGCCTATTAGTTCTTTTTTCGCGAAATTTTTTTTTGAAATCTCGAAATTTTTTGAAAAAATTTTTGGAATTTTTTTTTAGTTTTTAGTCAAAAAACATAATATCTTGATAATATGGCAACATATAGGTATTAGATTAAATTTACAAGAAAGAAAATACAGTAAAGGTCCAGTGGTTCTTAAAATTTTAGCAAAAAATCATTTTTTTTGGAAATTTTCAAAGTAAAATAACTCCGTTATTTTGGACTTATTTGAAAAACGATAAAGAGAAAATATGTTTCTTTTATCGAGATCTACCACCCCTTAAAATACTTGCACTTATTTCTGGGACACCCTGTATTAGACATTGGACGTATGTAAATTATATTAAGCGTAGTTCCCAACCCAAACCAACCTACCCCTCTCAGAGAGAAATGTATAAATAGGTGGTATATTATGAAATTGCCACAAAAGAAATTAATAATACAAATTAAAATAGAAAAGCCAGCCCAATCCAAGTTTATCTATTTCCGCAGTCACAATATCTTTCAGCAAAAAATTAATGTTCTAGTACTTTATTTAAATATTAACCACTACCCCCCCCTCCCAGACTTAATCTCTAGATGCGTCACTGTTCATTTGTAGAAGAGTTTCTTTTGCTTATGGCCAGTGAAATCAAAGAATACAGTGACAGTGAAAAGAAAAATCAGACCTACGAGATTATTTCCGAAAAATTCAAGGACCTGGGCCCTGAAGCGACTAGGGGATACAGTAACGAAAAAAATAATTCTCTTAGAACTCTTTACAGAAAAGAATTATCGAAACTTCGTTCGGCTGTTGGGGATGAGGATTATTTGTAAATCGTCTCTATGGTATTCTAATTTACTTAATTTTCTGAACGACCAAGACACCACAAGAAATTCTAGTAGACATGTAGTTAAGACGTTTAACTTATTTAAACAAATAGCAAAACTACATAATCACAACAGTGTTTCCTCCAAGATGATATAACAGATTACAAAAGCAGACTAAATGACAAGTCGTAATTTAGACACAATTTGGTATGTACGTTTTATCTGCAAGATTTTGTCGGGGCAAGCAAATCATACGATAAGTCCTTGCGTGGAATGGACCGAGCCAAACCGAGCTAAATATAATATTAAAAAATTACATAAGATATAGAAATTCTGTTAGATCTGACAACGATGTTTTAGCGTCCATGGCCGGCGTCAATTTCGCTTTTCTTCGGTAACGATTCTGTGCGAGAACGAACTATAGTTCGCCGTGAGCCAGACAAGGACGGTGCCATCGCAGAAATTCCTTTGTTTTCATAACACTCGACGACGGGAAACTTTTTCATTTTCTTCATAATTTTAACGATGGACGGCCATTTTTAAACGCGAAAACAATATAGTGACGGGATGAGATCGTTACGGATGCATATTTTAATATTTTAGTAATTCTCGTTGGTTGCAAACGGCAGACGTTTGAAAATAAGTTCGTTTCGTTACTTTGCTCGTGTGACGAAGTGAAGTGAAAGTCTTTCGGAGTCACAATTTTTTATCGAACAGTTTTACGCGAATCCTGGATGTTGTAGTGATGTGCGCAAAGTTACAGTGATTAAAAGTGACTTAATTGTTGGTAATTTGTGAACGTAAATGGATTTTTATCATGCGGTAGACAGTGACGCATAATAGGGTATCTTTGTTTATCTTGTCTTGTCATTATGTGTCATTATTATTGATTGACATTGACATTCGTGTAATCAATAATTAGTAATTTAGAAATATACCCAATATTAACAGAGAAATTACTCACAAAGTAATAACAGAAAACTGGTAAAATGTTTATATAACGAGTATTAGTCAGTATGTTGTTTAATGTAACCAATAAAATTATAACCAGTTCTAAATCTTAATCTCAGTACATCTAGGTACAATAAAAAAATTATAACGATATTCACTGATGTTTTTGATTGTTGGAATTATTCTAGATCATGACATAAGCGGTGTGAATAGTCTTTGATGGGCGAGTTTTGCTCTAAAAGGACAAGACAAGTTAACGCTGCCTCCTACAAGGTCACTGTTATAAACCCACAATTGTTACAGAAATTCTTTAGCATGTTTTAAAAATGAAATAGTTCTGTTGAAATACTAAATTGCCAGTGTTTGTAAAATGTAGGTATTTTGTTTGTTTTTATTGTTATCAAGATACGTTAATGATATTTTATCTCCTACCAGTATATTTATTTGATCTCCAATTTTAAATTATTATTTTTTAGTGATTTTAGTTTAACTAAAATTAGTTAACGTTGCAATGTTAATGGGATTTAAGTAATTTGGTTGTCAATAATATTCATTGTAAGAGTACATAATGGAAATATTTTTAAATGATTTTGATGTAGTTTAAAGTACCTATATTAGTTTAAAGCATATTTAGAGTAAGAAAGTTTATGGACAAAGATTTCATAGTATCTTAGCGCCTTATTTTGTGGATAAAATAACTGAAAATATAGTTTTGTTCTTTATTTGTCCAAAATTTTCTACAATAAGTAGTGTAGATCATACTTACCGAGATACTTACCTAATAAGCTGGTAGGGCATAAAACAAACCAATTATTATCTTGCAGCAAAATTAAATAATATCATCTTTATCAAATTGTAGGCGTTTGAATTAGTGTGAAATATTGTTAAATAAATGTGGATTTAAAATGAATGATGTATGTAAACCAACCAACCCACCATAAGCCTTCGAATTCATCGATTTTTTACACCAAAAAACCGAAAAATGGGCCGAAGAATTATTCGGAAGTACCCGCACCCGTACCTCCACCGAGATCAGGTCCGACTATCCTGAGGAAACGCCGTAGAAACATCGGAGATCGTGTTTGTGTCTCATCACCAACCACAGTTTTCTTAGAATTTCGAGATGCAAATTCTGTTAGGATCAAGCGAATACTTGATAGTGAGAATGTTATCGAAGAAGAAAACGAAAACGAAGTGGAAATTTTCGAAAAAGCGGGTGAAGAAATTCGGAAGAAGAAAGACTTGCCGAAAATAAGGAATAGGATTTTCGAGGAGAGCCTGGAAAGTCAAGAAATATCGTTTTATATAGGTAGATAAATAGATAAGATCTTAGGTTTATGAAAATACAGCTTATTGGTATCTTTTATCTATCCAACTTGAAGCTACTAAAGCTTGATTTTCATGCATCGTAATTCGTTGATACGATGGTCCGACAGCTCTCTGATTGGTCATAGCGTTTTCGCGCCACTTTTCACACTTATTTTTTTTTTGCTCCTCTAACCCGTCAACGGAGAAAGATCGTGCGATAACGGACGTGTTGACACTTTTTTGACATATTTAATCTAACCTTAATAGAAATATAATAGTACAAGAGCTAGCACAGTCGGCGTCGGGAAAACAAGAATTTTAAGAAAGCTGTTTTTTTATATGCCGGTAGACTACTGCGATTCACTACTGCGCATCACATATGAACAGGGTATCCCATTTTCGTATGTTTTATGGGATTTCTCGTTTATGAGTAGAGATACAATGATGCGATTTTCACATTACTTTGCTACTTTTTTATAAAACTAAATATGCTACACATATGTTTGTCCTATCCTCCTAGTTCATGAAATACAGGGCGAATTTGTGATGCGCAGTAATGAACAGATGTTGAATACAGATATGGATGCGCAGTAGTGAACGCAACGTCTACCGGCAGCCAGACGGTCCGCACTCTGTTCAATGGATCATAGTAAAAGATATTTTAAAGAATCGGCTTTCTTAAAATGCTCTCTCTAAAACTTTGTTCTTTTAGACTATAAGTAAAGCAGCGAAATCGTTATGGAAATGAAAATATAAAATGACAACATAATCGCAAGCAAATCGTACATCCGATGAACGGAGGCATGAAAATGCAATACATTTAAAAACTGTGTAATTTTCTAACCAATCGAAGTCTTTAAATTCAACCAATAAAATTAATATCGTATCGTCGGACAACGGATGCATGAAAATCAAGCTGAACTCATCAGTTTTATTTTGACATGTATCAATCTGTTGTATCAATACTCAAATATCAAAACAATGGTGCTCTTGGGTGATCTTTGATTGTCTTCTGGTGCCTCTTAAAGACTGGCGAATTCGTCATGTCTTTCTGCTGTTCTAACGCATGTTTCAGCATTTATTTCTGTCCAATCATTTATGTTTCTCATCCACGACATCTGTCTTCTGCCTTGACCTCGTTTTCCTTCAATTTTACCTTCTATGATGTAGTAGATGGTGTTTGTCCTTCCTGAAAATATGTCCAAAGTCTGCCGATTTTCTTTACATTATTATACGACGGTCTCCCTCTTGGTAATACGGAGTCATTTGACATGTACTCCGTCCAAGGTATCTTCCGAATCCAACGAAATAACCACATTTCAAATAAGGACAAATCGAAAAATGAACAGATTATGTTTTAAACTAAGCAACGGTAGTGTATAGTCTGTCCAACGAGAAGATCCTTGACAGTGATAGATGTGTCTGTCATTTTAATTTCAAAGTAGTTTATTTTATTTTACAAAGAAATAAGTTGGTACAACTGGAACTCATAGCAGGAAATTAATATATGTATTTAAAATTTGACTGACAAGTAACTTCAAAATATTGTGAGAAAAACTATATAAAACTGAAATAATGTAATCGAGTTATTTTATTTAATAAAAAAGGTATGTGTTAATACAAAACAAACAAAAACAAGACACCAAATACCAAAAAATATAAAAAAGAACTATTTCTTACTTTCAAGCTTTATGAAACTTCCCGCATTTATGATTATATTTATCAATATAACTTATGTACAAATACAAATTTGTAATATTCCGCAGGAATAAATAAAACAACATAAATAAAATAAACTATTTTATTAATAATAACACTTACCAAATTTTATACCGCACAGGTTGATTAATTAACTTTAATCTTAATTTTTTTAAATCAGTACCTTTTGACATTATTTTTTCTGCAGTACTAAAATCCATTATTTACCTATCGTGTGATGTCGATATTTTACAGCTACTCCAGTTTTTAGTATGTGTTTAGTATGGTCCTTCTACCATATTCGAGATGCACTTATCTACGACGAGATGGTATACGAACTTTATTGATAGTAACTTTATTGGTGTATCTGTATAAGACTTTCTGCCTGGGCAGCGAGTATTAACCATAAACTGTGCTCTGGGTTCTACAGTTAATTTTCACTCGATTTTTCCTCCACTTGACTTCAAAAGACACAAAACACACGTAATAACACGAATCAAAATGCATCATCTTCCAAAACGCAGGGTATTTGACAAAAGTTGTCACAAAATTATAACCTATAATTTGGCAAGACTTTGACAAACGTCAAAAATCTAAAGGCGAGTTCATACGCATCGGCGTCCGTTTGTCGTTCATCGTTCCGTCAAACCAATAAAATTGAAATACGATCTGTCATTTTTGAAATAAACCAATAAAACTGGTTAAAAACAACAAGTGACGACGCATGACGAATTTATATTTAAACCCATCCAGAGTTAACTTAAAAATTATTAGAAACTTTTTTTAGTAAAATAAATAGATTGGTATGGGACGTCATCTGCTTTTCTTCTGTCATCGTCTGTCGAAATCTTACCTGAGAAAAAAAACGAGTATAGTAATATATTATCAAGTCTACCAAGATTATTCCTACAACTGTATATACCAGAAAATGTGATATTTCTGATATCTGATAAACTCCTTTTATGCAATTTTAAAGTTATAAGAGAAGAGTTTTTAATAGCGATTAATTATTTATTTATTTACATACATGCATACTCGCTGACGAGTATTTGACACAAAGACATTATAAAGATAGACCGAGCATCTCATTCATAAATACTCGTTGGTAGTGTATCAAACATTCCAATGTGTCAAACAAGGACAGAAGAGACAGAGAAGTCTAAAATTTCCGTCCCCGGCAACTAGGCGCATTTGGACTGTTCTACTGGCCAGTGGCGTATCGTTTTTTGGAATGAATTTAACTAGTAAAGTAAATGTAAATTAAATAGTAAAATTTATACTCCATATTAATATACTACATTAACACTTTTCGTCAGATGAGTTTTGTTATAAGGTCTAATATAATAATATAATTAATATGCCACATATACCTATGTTGAAACGTTAGTAGGTGGTTTTCGAAAATCGATCCAACGTCGATTTTCAATTTAAACTTTCAGTTACTTTTGAATATTTACAGGGTGACTCAGGCTTCCGGAACAGTTCTATATTAGGTTTGTGGTTGGTGACTTTTCTTTCAATTTTTTTTCAGAATATGGAGGCAATGGTAAAGCACATTTTAGACATTTTTGTAAACATAGGTGGCCGGAACATATTTTCAAACTAGTTCAAAAGTTGTAGTTTTGCCATTAAATTTCCATTCCAGAAATACCTAGGGTTACCACCTGTCCTTTTTTGAAAAGGACAGTCCTTTTTTGGAATAACTTGTCCTTTTGACGTTTTTTGACTTAAAAAGTCATTTTTATTTTCGTATTTCCCTGAGAAAATTACCTACAGCAAACAGAAATAATCTTTTAGTCCAAATTTAATTAGGGATATTATAAAACTTATAAATAAAGTTTTCTTGTTTAGAATAGACAACATTATTTAGAACTTCCCGTTTAATCTGAAATGATAGTTTAGGTTTTAGTTTTACCTTTTTTGATCTTAAAAAGAACTTCAAATTTAGTAATTAGTAACGATTTAGTTAGTTCGCAACCGATAGCTTCCTGTGAAGTACTGTGTAATAGTTGTTTAATCTTGTATTATTAATAACTTCTTATACCTAAAATCAATATTTAATGAGAAAATTGTTTTTTTTTGAAAATATAAGACAAGATTTGACTTTCGCTCTTCTTCTTGTATTATGATGGCTCTGATACGAGGCAATTACCTTTTAGTCTCTCAGTAGAAGGCATTTATCATTAAAAGTATCAAATCTGTGTGCTACAGTATGGGATTTTTATCGCATAATAATGAATATTACGTTTGCTTCATCTACGTTACCGTAGATGGAGCTCAAAGCTTGGTAGGGTTTGTATAAATAAACAAAATACAAGAAGCAAAAAAAATATTAAGGCCTAACCCCTACATATATGCTTATTCTCGGCATTAAGTTCATCAAACTGAAGGGAACAGTCATTCGACGGCCGGTTTCGGAGATTTATCTCCATCGGCAGGCCGACTTTGCTGTACTCCTCAATCCGACAAACGAAAAGCAGAAAATAGCATTTGAGTACAAAACGTACTACTTGGCGAGTGCTAGATGGCGAGAGCAGCAATAGGTAAAAAGCTTTTTTGGAGGCCTGGGTCACTCTGTATATAGGTATGTATAAAACTAGTAGCCTAAGAATTACTTACAGTTCGTCCCATTCTAAAAAAAAAGGTAAACACACCGTACAAATAACTCTAGGAAGAGGTATTTGTACAGTGGTAAAAAATTGTCTAAACCAGGCCGAAGGGGCAGATAAAATGTAAAAAAGGTCGGGTAACACCTTTGTTTATTTGTTGAGCAAAATTCCTTTAGAATATCGTATATAATGACCAAAAATGACACAATTTTAAGAAAAAAAATGTCACTCTCTGGCTTATAATTAAATTTCATGCAACGTTTATATTCAAATTTGTTATGATCTACCACAGTTCGGTACTAATTGAGACGAATTATAATTCAATTACCGGCTACTACGTTCTTGTTTTAATATATTAATTACAAATATAATTAGAAATTATTTTGATTGTGAGAGGCTCCTTGTGGGACGCCTATGTACAATGACGACGGAAATATAAAATGTGAAAACAATACCCACCTGTGAAAAGACAAATTCGGGTAATTTGAGCTTATTTTTCCACACAGTTGACACTGTCGTACCGTACTGAATTCGCAGATTCAAAAGTACGTTAAACAAAAACAAAAACCACCGAAAAACACTGAAAAGTTCACTTTTGTCTTGATTCCGACTTGAAACACACCGCAAGCTAAACGTAGTACGCTATAACGGACCAAGGCAGGGTTCGGAAAACTACATGTTACTTTTAAAAACTACATAAACTACATTACATGTAGTTAATGTAGTTTATGTAGAGGGTGTAGTTTATGTAACCTATGTCAAATATCAAAGGTTTGAGGTGAGGTTATAACAAGTTGAAGCTTTAAAACACATAATGAATTTAAGAAAACAGAAGAAATATGGCTTTAAATATAATATTTACATCATATTATCTCTATAACACCTCATACAAAGGAAAATTATTCATAATATCAATACATAGTTTATTAACGTAGTTTTCATGTAGATAATGAACGGGAAAAGACGTAGTTTTTGAAGAAAAACTACACGTAGTTAATCAGGTAAATTACGTCTTAATTAACTACTTCCGAACCCTGACCAAGGGCCGTCGCGAGGGGTGGTGGGACGGACGGCTCATTTCATTCTGAAAGACTAGCAGCGACGTTGCCAATAGTTCTAGACGTTTCAGCACATTAAACAGTAAACATGTCCTTTAATAGTAACGCATATATCCTCTGGTTAATAATATATTATTACGCATGCTTCTTTAAAAATAAACTATTAATTTAATTAAGAAATTGAGATTTATTGATATCCGGTAAAGGTTTTAAAGTCACCTTTTCTGTAATTCAAACTGTGTAGATAGGCGCAAATTTGAGATGTGGCAATGTCGCCTTCTCTATCTCAGTTGGTTTTTACAGTACGTAGTCAACCTCCGATTGTTTGATCGGGTTAAAATGTCTCATGTGATATCTGTTCTTACTAAATCTATGATTTGACACAAATCAGTAGATGGTTGCACAAGGCGTTTTCTTTCATGAGCTTTTCTGTGACTGAAAGGCCCGATACGTGATGTTATCTCTCTTCCGCACTCCGGACATTCAAAAATCTCATTGCTTTATTGTCTCTTTACTGTTTGGTTGTCGTTGTTAACTGAGTTTACAATTCTGTTCCATTTCGTTCGATTGTGCGCTGCTTCTTCCCATTCATTCTGCATGTTTATTCCCTTTAAGTTTTCGTGGAAAATATCCTTGAACGTTTTGGGTTGTCCAGCCGGTTTCCTCTTGCCGTTGTCTAAGCAAGAGTTGTCTAAGGTGTCTCTGTTGCAACTTGTTTAAAGCGTTGATGTGTCGGCGGTACTGCACCCAGGTTTCGCTTCCATATAACATGGTGGGGATTTTTATTGCTCGGTACACTGCAAGTTTCGTTTTTGTGCTCAAGTCATGATTGTAAAAACCCTGTATTTATTTATTTATTACAAGATTAACAAAAATACATTCCAATTACAATTACAAAAAAAAATTATTGTTTGAACATCGTTTCTCAAAACTTTTCCGCTAATAGATGACCCCCATACACCAGCAGATATATTAGCCAATTTGAGTTTGTATGGCGCAGGCTTGTAGATTGTATGGGAGGGGGAAGTTTCCTCTCAGTAGGAAATGTGTAAGTTCAAATGCTGTATAAAATAAAATTGTCGCAAAAGAAATTAATAATACCAGTCAAAATCCAGACCAATCCATGTTTATTTTTTCCTACCTTTCAGCGGAATTTTAATTTAAAGCACAGTTTAAAGTTTAAACTAGTAGTGGGAAGTATCGAATGAATACTATCGAAACATTCGATAGTTGCAATTCATTCGAATAATTCGATAGTTAGTAAGAAAACATTCGTTGAAAACTATTCGAATAAAAATTATCGAGTAGATCCGTCATCTGCCTTGAAATATTGTATTCTAGTAATTCGGCAGCAAAAACCATTCATTTATAAAATTCATTCATTTATGAAATTCATTTATTCGTCAGGATCGATTATAATAAAATATTAACTGAATTTTAGTTGTCGCACGGCGACGTAGGTTTCTTTCCGAGAAACCCGACAGCGGTCGGTGGCAATGCTATGAAAGAAGCCGGCATCTTTGATTTTTTGCGGAGTCAGATATAGATAAGGACACATTATTTTTTTTATTGAGGTGCTAGTATTTATACAGAAAATACATTATGAAGGGCGTTGTTGCCATATTTTGGTATTAGTTGATGTTAGCAAAGAATATTATTGTTTGACTTTAGTTAGTTAGGGATAATATGTCTATATATTCTGCATTTTATTAATATTCTGTTGTTACACTGCAATAATACTTGTTATTTTGAATGTAGGAAAATGATTTTTAATGTTTTTAAGCAAAGACTGGTTTAATAAATAATAATAACAGTAATAATTTGTTATACCTATTAACAACAAAATTTAAAATCATTTAATATAAATATTTTTTTTTTAAGTAGTAGCAAAATATAAACAACAAATTAGATGTCAAAATTATTTATATTAGATCCTATTTAAAAATAATATAGTCTCTAAATTTTTTGGGGGGCAACGTTGGTTTATTAAATAATAATAATAATTACAGAACTAATTTGTTATATTAACAACAAATTTTAAAATCATGAAATATAAACATTTATTAATTTTCTAAGCATACAATGTAATGGAAGAAAAATATAAATCAAAAATTAGAAATCAAAATTATTTATATTAGGTGCTTTATATTACTGTTTAAAAATTATATTTACTTTTACTGGTATTTACTTTAAAAAATAAATGAAATATTTCTTCGCAAAAAACTGCATGTAAGAGAATTAGCATAAACAAAATACAAACATCGTTAACTTTCTTTTTAAATTGGCACGTGTAAAACTTTCATTTTAATTTTATCACCCCATAGTTTGAGTTCGATAGCCATTTACTTAACCATATTACTTAAATATGATTATTAAGTTCAACTAATTCATATTATTAAAACATCTAAAATACAAATATGTATTTTTAAAATTAATTGTAAGTTCATCTCATCTCTCTTAAAAATTGTTACTTCTCAAAATTTCCCATTAAAAAATAGGCCATATATCATATAAAATTAAATAATTGAAAGATCGGACTACGGAAAACCACGCAAATTTTCGGAAAAATTTTGACCACCTGCACATGCACACAATCGTCAATAAATAAAATTAAAAAGTAACTACTATTTTAGTATTTTAACTATTTTAATAAACGCAAAAATAGCACAGTATTTATACGGCGAAGTTATCAAAATTTAAGAACTAATAATGCACTGACGCATACAAAAATCAAACGAATACTAAATTTCATTTATCAAAAGCATTCGATAGTCGTGGCTCAACGATAACCATTTAGTCGCACGGCGAGGTTGTCACATATGCTTTAGTATACAAATGAATGAATGATTTTATTCGAATAAAACCATTCGATAGTTGAAATCATTCATTCATTAAACATTCGATAGTCTAATTCATTCGATAGTTCCCATCACTAATTTAAACCTAGTAGTAGTACTATAAACTTAAATACTGCCACTACCCCTCCCAGGCCCCATCTCTAGATGCACCACTGATTGATTTGTTTACCTTAATGTTATTAAACTGAAAAACGCTCGTTTCAATAATTTAATTTTGATTAAATATATATGGAAAGTAGCTGATTTATGCAATATCATTAACAAGGTAGAAATATATTGCATAGACTATTATTTATTTATTATTTCAGACACCACAAATTTATGGTGTTTAATTTGCATATTATGCTATTTTTTGATGCAAATGAGCTTTCCTGCATACCAAATATCTTCTAAACACAGACGAAATCAAAAGATATTTTTAAACATTTTCTCCATGACATTGTACTTAGAACGGCTACTACTGTATTTACGATTATTCCTTTCTTTTATAATTATATAAACATCTATAAAAGTTAAAGTCTCAATGTTATATGCACCTGGTCACTTTCTCTAAACGTTTTAAAATGCATTAAGTATTGTTTACTAGAGTACGTTCTAAGCAGATCAAACACTGTTCTTTTGCAGGTGAAGAAACCGATCATTACTACGAAACGTTGAATACTGCAAAGTTCGATGATTTCGACTCAGATGACTCGTTCGAAAGTGACATCGAGTCCGAAATGTCATACGATAGAGCAGATACAGTGGTAAGTATAATTTTTATTTATTACTTAATATAAACACAGTACATCAGACATTTTGAATTACCCTTTTTACCACAGATATTGGTCTTTAATTTTTTTATCAATACGGAAGAATCGCCGTATATAACGGGTGTTTTTTAAAAGTGCTTTACCCCTATATATGACATAAATCAGGATTGATTGACGTATTTAATTACTTTCGGTCACTTCCTGTTTCACCGGAAACGAATACAAGTTTTGATTTCTAAATCATCCCTTCGGTATTTTTTTACTCCATTTGAAGAAAGTTACATTCTGAGTAAAATTACATATCATACTCGTATGTCAATTTTTGGCATTTTTGCTTAAAAATTATATTTTAAATTTTATTCTAGAGTGCAATGGCTGTGACAATTTGACTCGGAAATACCAAGTATGTGGTACCAATTTTTTTGTTAATATGATTGGAGCATCTTTTAACTGGCCACGAGATGCCACGAAAAACATTAAACTGTCTTTATGTCTAAAATATATTTTTCCAAGGGTCCTGAATAAAAATTAGTGGTTTGAACACAGCCACACTCTTGGGATCTTGGCATTTTTAAGCGAAAATGTCAAAAATTTACATATTATATGTCATTCTATTCAGAATATCATTTTACCATTTAAAAATCAAAATTATAGTAATTTCCGGTGAAACAGGAAGTGACCAAAAAAGATTAAATACGCCAATCGTTCCTGATTTATGTCATAAACTAATATGCCAAATCTCGTTTTCTTTATCTGGAAAAATAAAAAAAGTTATAGAGGTGAACCACTTTTGAAAAACACCCGGTATATTGTACAGTATTTACAGGATGATAGCGGCATTGACATCGGAAATCATCAGCTGCCTAATATACCAAACAGCCAAGGCAGCGGTCTCATCAAGTTCGCCGGGAGACATATGAAAAAGCTGAAACAGAATTGGACACGGGACATATCCAAATCACTCACTCGCATGAAGAAGCACATGTCAAAGACTGATACCGATAGCACAGGTCAGTGGACAATATATTAATTGACAACATTTTAGTTATGCAATTTTTCTGCAAATATACGGAAATACTTCAAAAAATAAAATATACATATTATGTGTAACGCCACTGGATTCAAAATCATACAGACTTTTTAACATAATCTGTTCACTAAATGTTTTTTTTTTTTTGGTATAATTTGAAAATGCACTGCCAAACTTCATTGGGTGATTGCTCATCTCAAAATATGAAAAAAAGTTCCTGTAAACATGGGTTTGGAAATCCATAGTTTTAAAGCTACAGAGTCTTAAAACTTTTAAGAAAATATGTTTTATAATAGGAAAGTAAAATTAAAGACACCCTAGTTCCCTTTCACACATCTATCTATTAAAAATAATAAAATATACGTGTTATACATGTATCTCTTGTCATTGTCTTTATGCGCTTATGAATGTCCTTAAAAATTTTCTATCGCATGAAAAGTACGATCGAAAAAAACGGCATCCAGTTGGTTGGAAATGATTATCGATGACATTCCCCATATAATTTTACATATAAAATGACAGCGATCTTCATTTCATAGCCATCACTGACGCCCTGTTTTGTCGATCATATTGTATACGGGTTTATTTTATTATTTTTAACAGATAGTTGTGTGAAAGAACTACGGTGTCTTTAATTTCACTTTTCTGTTATCTTTGGTGCCCAACGTGGGGCCAAGTATAATAGGGAAGTCGCTACGATTTTTCAACACCCTGTTGTATATATGTTACGGCTAAAGACCGATGTCCGGTTAATGTTTGGGTTTGGTTTAGTTTATGGCTGTTTTGTTTTGTGTTATTCTCGAGATTAACCGGATTAATGTCGATATTAATGTCGATATTAACCGAATATCGGGCCTTAACCGTAACATATACATATATGTTTTAGCTAAATATAGAACAAATTCAACACCCTATATGTTATTCAATTTTTGGTTTATTTAGAAAATAATTTATTTCACTTGGCTAATAAATACTGTATATGTTAATAAAATTCCGTTAATGTGTATTTTTTAAAAGCAATATAAGACTTACAATAAAATACTCCTTCATTTCAGCATCCAAAGATGATAAAAAATCAGATTCTAAATCCAGGCTACCCACCAACGAACCAGATACCAGGTCTTCCATCTCGAAAAACGAACTCTCATACCAAAACGTGGATATTCCGAAAAACGCAGAATCTCAACCTGAGGACGCCGACCGATCCAAGACCCTTACCAGAAAGGCAGGGTTCCTCACGAAATTCCGGCGAAGTATGTCATTATCGGCCGAATCTGCCAACGAATTGACGTCGAATCTGGCCGAGAACAAAACAAAGAGCACGTTCTATGTCACCGATACGATTAACATCGACAAAATGGACGCCGAGCAAAGTATTTTGTCTAGTACTGAAAAACTGGTGTCGCCCGTGATGAGGAAGAGTAGATCTTCGATAACTAGGCCCAATAGTCCACCGCCGCCAGCTCCTAGTGTCCGTCCAGGTAAGATTTGAGGCTTCTACTATATTTCTATGATAATATACCAACCATTATAGTTATTTATATATCAAGGGAATTATAAGGCCGAGGTTATTAATACACATAGATAATTTTATTTCTTACTGAATTTAGTATATTTTGTCCCATTTAAAAACGACACAAATGTTGCATCTATTAATCTTCCGGTATATTTGTATTAACGTTGCTGGTAGGAAATTTGTTTGTTAATAAGTATTGTATTAAATTACCTATTTATAAATCGACGGTTGTCGTCAATCGAGTTAAATTTTTGTCAAAAAAAACGCATTTTGCACGAATTCGGCACACGTTGGGGTTTCCATTAAAATGGAGGAACTATTAAAAAAGATGAAGAAGCACGACAAGTGTTACTTACACCCTAAAAGTGAATCCATTTACCAAAAGGAATATAAAAATACCTTCAGTGGCTGGGGCAGAAAAATATTGTAGCAGAGGATGTTGATGAAATTGTTCTCTTATAAATTTATTACATGTGACATTAATGATGTAAATAAATTATTAGAGTAGTTGACAGCTGAGTGTCCATTTTCATACATTATTACTCAAAAGCTCTATTGTATTTCATGGTTGTTACCTATAAAAGGTAGTAGAGGGAATTATGGCATCTAATTCCCGTTAATAATGTCCCAAGGGAGTTATGACTCTATTTATGGTTAGCGTAACTAAGACGACCTAAGCTTATATTAATTCAGTAAGAACTAAATAATTTAAGAGTTATTAAAAAATTGCTGAGTTATCTTACCTATTAATATTTATTTCTAGAACCTAATCCAGCTCGTACAGGAAAGACTTCCTCTTGGTATGCAGAAAGTGGCCTTTTTAGAGACACGAGTCGCTCATCCAATAAGAGACCAAACACCTATTGGTATGCAGAAGTTGGGTTATATGAGCTGCAAGCCAGTTCAGCGGCGAGCACCAGCTCTTCAGAGAATAGTGGCAGTAATCTCAGCACTCCCATAAAACGTAAGTACAACCCATGCTACCCAAAGAACTTTGACGGGGCCTACACATAACGTTTTACCTGTCAGTTTTGCGTGTCGGGTAAAGCGGAAGAGCGTCTAGACTCAGTTCTCTGTCTTCTGTCTGTCTTAAGGCAGAGTCTTATATATGTAAAATATTTTAGTTAAATTAAATTATTATTTTTTGGGTGCTATATTCAGATTTTTGACACTTATATTTTGTTTTAGCTTTGGAAATATCGAGACCAGTTCTAAAATCGTCCGATTTCATAAACCAGGACGACCAAGAGACAGTAAACAACATGAAAAACGACAACATTTACTATGCTGGAAGCAATAACAGCACCGACACCAAAAACGATGAATCTCTTAAACAAGAAATCCAACTCAGGTTACAGGACGAGCCACTGTATCAATTCTACGATGCAGCCATTCAAGAGGTAGAAATCAAAACAGTTAGTTTTATAACTCTACGAAATTAACGCTCTTTTTTTTTATTTTTGTAGTCAGTCAGCTACGATACCATGTCCGACTTTGATTCTGACAATTACGAAGACGTAATTGACAAAGATATTGCCAACCAGAACAAATTGAGGCCTTCGGCAATGGAATTAGTGTCTCCTAAACGGAATTCTGTTTGTTTTAATAAAACACTGTGGTGCGAAATACCGGAAGTTATTAATTCGACAGTCTTAAGTAAGTAAATTTTATTCTCAAAATAATATGATAAACTAAACATTGTAACACAGAAGAATTATGAAACGCCTCTCCTTGGACGACTCCATTATTCGGAGAGAGAGACAGTTAAGTGAAATACGTTTTGTAACGTCAATCTTTGTTAATAAAAATGTTAGTTTTAATCAAACTTCGAGTTTTAAGACCTGAAACACCCATAACAAAACCCCGTTATAAATTGGCGTCCCACGTTGGGCGCCAATTTTAAACAGAGTTTGATAAAACTTTTATTGATAAACATTTGCATAATTCTTCGTTGCATAATTCTTCTGTGTTACAACATATACTTTTTATTTTTTAAACATGTTTCTAAAAGTAAAATCTTCAAAGAAAAACCCTGTACCAGGTGTTTCAACTTAGGTTCTCGCTATTGGGATCTTGAAAACAGTGGATTAGATTAGGTTCTTCGAGCTGGCTCTCGGTCTATTCCATTCGAAACGTTTCATATCTATGGTTATGGTGCTCTTTTGATCCCTTATGTTACATTCTCCAGTCCTATCCTTTTCAAAAAGTCTAGCAACTTGGAGACTGAACCCTCCATATAGCTCTGCCGGTTCTCGTTTTTATTTTTTACGAGTTTATTTTGACAGTTAGAAAAAAATTTATAAATATATCCTCAAAGAACCTGCTTTAGTTTCAATCTTTGGTGTCGAAACCCGTGTGTTGGTGTCAAACACGTCAAAACTCACTTACGACGTTTCGTTTTTCTGGAACCACCATCAACTTTATTTTTTTAAATACGGAAATGCGTTTTTTACTTCCTTTTTAGATGCTGATTGCCTCCCTAAAACAGTTGTAGCACACTTGCCCAAACAATCTAAAGAATCCTTACAAATAATAAGCGTGAAAGTTTGTATGTATGGTTTGTATGTATGTTTCTTACTCTTTCACGCACAAAAACTATATACTGAATGGATTTTAATGAAACTTTACAATAATATAGCTTATACGTCAGAATAATACATAGGCTATAATTTATAAAGATATTGTGTGAATTGTCCAAAATATAACGATAATATTCAAAAAAGACGCACGGTTCTGTTAAACTCTCTCAAACGGCTATCTTTATTCATAGACTATCAATTACAACTAGACACATGTAATATGTACTTTCAAATATTGCCACTAGGTGCTATAATAAATAACATTACACTTTATATTAATAAAATTCAAATTTTACGCGAACGAAGTCGCGGGAAAAAACAATTATTCCATAAAAAGCAATATGTTGGAAAGAGGTGGGTATAGGGATGGTGTGTACAAAACAAGATACATAATGGCATTGGGAAGATCATAAGCCTTTCAAAAAGGAAATTAAAAAATCCAGGTCCCTAAAAATATCAAATGACAAAGATAAGTAGCCAATTTTGCTCCGAGTATCCTGTATCTCTTACTGTTTCCGAGATCCCATTGGTAAGAATCTAATTTGAAACACTCGGTATATGAAAGAATTTAATTTTTTTTAAATGTATTTTGTTGATTTTTTTAGGTAGTCTCAGTGTACCGCAGAAAAAACTCCAAGAAGCCAAATTCGAGATACTCACCTCAGAAGCGTCATATCTGAACTCACTCAACGTTCTTACTAGTCATTTTATCAAAAATTTAAGTACTACGAATCTACTCACTGCCCAAGAAAAAGATATTTTATTCGGCCATGTTGAAAGCGGTATATATTTTCTTCACACCCTGTAGAAAAAAAATAAAAAGTTTTTTTCTTAAATTTTAGTGCGAAGTTCTTCGGAAAAATTACTTCACGACATAGAAAAATGCTGGCAAGACAATATTTTGCTGTATGGCATTTGTGATATTGTTCAAAAACATGCCGAAGAGAATTTCAATGTGTACATTCAGTATTGTGAGAATCAAGTATTATTTGATGAAGTCCTGAAAGTATTAAAGTAAGAAATTGGAAATTCCTAACTTTCCCAATTTCTGGAATAAAACGTTTAAAATTTATTTTTTCTTCTCTTTAGGGATCGTCTTGGATTTTCGGAATTTCTCAGTCATTTAGAACTGAGCGAAGTGTGTCAGTCTTTAACTCTATACTCGTTTTTAATGTTACCAATGCAAAGAATCACTCGCTGGCCTCTACTAGTTGAAGCTGTGTTAAAAAGGTTACCCCAACAAGATCCGGAGTATTTCGCCTGTCATTATGCTATGGTAGCTGTTAATAAGGTATAATATGTAGTTCTAAAATTATCTGAATATGCAGGGTGCCCTAGAAATAAGTGACAGTCAAAAGAAACATCTTTCCTCTTTACCATTTTTAAAATAAATTAAAAATAACCGAGTTATTTAACTTTGAAAATTAAAAAGAATTATAATGGCAACATTTTGAGAACCGCTGGCAATTACCGGCTATTAAGAGTTTTCACGAGGTTTTTCAGCTTATTCGACGCCCTGTGTTGCCAGATAGTCAAAAGAAGAATAATATGCTATAATGAGTGAAATCTGAAATCCCTGGAATGAGTTGTTGTGTGTCGTTCATATACGGTTTATTTGTCTGATTTTGTCGATGTTCCGAATAGCAAATTCCGATAAACAGGTTTGGTTTTGATACTGAATAATATGGTGAATTATTTTAATACATTTAGTTCTAAATAAAGTTATTTTGCGGTATAACCGTGATTTTCGTAAACCTCATAAGAATAATTTTACCCAGTTTTTTTGTTAAAATTAGTTCGTAATATGGGAATGTTAAGAGTTATTTTTTAAGTATAGTTAAAAATAAATATAAAAATTTGGTATGCGTAAAAATAATTAATGTGGTTTGTGTCTAGAATTGTTAGTAATAGACTGTCTATTACTATTGTATCAGTGTCTATTATCACAGAGTATAATGTATAAATATGTCTATAAATATACAGATAAAAATCTTGTCCCTAATTCGTGGTACGAAAATTGTTTTTTACGACTATGAGCAAATTTTCTTGTGCACAAAAATAAACTCCCGTTTAAACAGCGTAATAACTGGGCCGGTCAGGCGCTGTGCACAATTTTAGAGGCCATAAGTGGGCGTGCTTGTGCGCGAACTAGTAACCTAACTAGTGCGCGACTCCAAAAATTGGAACCACGAAAAACAATGCTTCTGACGATGAGTTTATAATCTGTATGATCTGTGCTATTATAGACACTGATATGATTAGAATTAATACTCGTAATTGTTTTGGTTTGGTTTGGTTTGTTGTGTACAAATTTAAAATTAAAGTGAATACAAATAATATGTCGAATATGGATAATGTAGAAAGTGGCAACACTGCACGGTTTAGATACACCGCAGAGAAATATCAGGCGAATAAACAAGTGGCACTAAAAAGTTTTTTAAAATTTGCCGGAAAATGTCAAGAAAAATATAACATTTTCAGCATTTTTCGTACCGTTTTGGTTGAACAAGTACCATGAGTTTAGATTTAGTTTTTATTTTTTTTACTTTCTACATGATTAATAGCAGTTAAACACTGATTATGGCAAATAAATTTGATATTATTATTAATACTTTCGAGGTCGGTATTTATATATATACTATTTATTTAATATATACTATTTATTTAACTTTTAGATTGTTAGCCAGTGTAACGAAGCGGCAAGGAACAAAGAACGCGAAACCGAACTGAAAAAAATATCCAGACAGCTAGAGTTTCCTCAAAACGTGCCAATAACCCCCATTTTCATAACGGAAAGGTACTTGGTACGTTGTGGACCCGTTACTCATATCCAAACGCGTAACGAAGATACCAAATTGACATTTGGTAAGAGATGCGTTAAAAGCACCGTCCACCTGTTTTTGTTCAACGATCTTCTCATTGTGAGCAAAGAAAAAAGGTAAGATTATATCATACAATCGAAAAAAAACCGCATCACGGTAGCCTTTTAAATGAAAATCAGACACAATTTTTTACTTTTTTCTAAGTTAAATATTAATTTTTATGTTAATTTTTATTAAATAACATTTATAGAGGTTGTGGCCCAAGAAAAATTATCCTTATTTATTATTTCAAAGACTACTGTGACAGTTTTTTTTCGTTCATAGTGTGTATATGTATATTTTTGTCGTTATAAAATAAACAAAATAAATTGAAATAATGAACAATTTTGCGTAAGCGCAATTTTTTATGAAAATTTTTATTTGGGTACTTTAATTTGGTATGAATCTCAGAGAAATAAGTACACATAGAGGCGTCCAAACATGAATAATATTTAATTGAAATTAGAATAAAGTGATTCAGACAAAAATCTAAAATTTTCATTCCCACTTACGGCCTTTAGAAGTGGCGTTCGATTCGCCATATAATTTTGCATATAAAATGATAGCGATCTTCATGTCATAGCCATCGCTGATACCGTTTTTTTTTTCAAACATATTGTACTTCTTAATTTTGAATGCCATCTACACTATGTAGTTACACATATTTTATTTAAAAATCTAAAACAATCATTTTTCAACGCTGAAGATTTTATTGACAAAAAATTACTTGCTTTCTAGCGAAAATAGTTACAACGTCATGCACTACTGCCCAAGAAACTTAGTAGAATTAAATACGTCAGAGTTATTAGCTCCGCTAAAAGATACTCAAGGGAAGAACATGCTTTTGCTGACTGTTTTAGAAAACCAAAACGGAAAATCTGTCGAATTTGTAAGTATAAAATATTTTACAGTGTTTATAGGCTTGGGGCATTCTCCGCTAGTGCTGCCACCATCGGAAAATCCCGTAAACAACCGAGTTAAATAACACGCCGGCGCCGCCTGATTCAACTAATGTAGCGAGTATAGTTTTGTGTAGTTATACGCACCGGTTTTGCTATCTGGGTTGTAACGAACTTTTTTAAAGGTACATCATTACTATTTTAGAAGACGTTCATAAAAAAATTTAAGCACTAGTTTATTAAAAAGAAGTATACCACTAATATTGATTAAATTGTATTGGGCACTTTGTTTGCTCACTTGTTTCGTCGAACCAGGGGCGGATACAGGAATTATTTTAGGGGGGGGGCAAAATGAAAAGCAATGTAAGATATGCTTTTTAGGGTGCCATTTTTAACCCAAAAGCCTAATATTTTACACAATTCACAGGCTTTAGGGGGGGGGGCTCCATGGGCCCTCCCCCTGTATCCACCACTGCGTCGAACTGCCTGAATACATTTTTGCTGTAAATCAGATTGGTGTGATTATGTTGGAAAGCTGTAAAATGTTGTCCCGGGAGAGTGCTATTGTACCCAACAACCACGCAATTAGGGTTTCCGGAACCGGAGCTGTTTTGGGATTTCCCGGTTCTGAACCCTACACGCAATTCCCCCTTTTTCGTGTTGACATTTTTTCCAATTTCACTACCATTTGAAATTTATGACATATGACATAACCACTATTTCAATATTATTTCAATGAGATGAACATGACTGGTAATGTCTGGGTAACCGTGACGGAGTGAAATAAACTGATTTGGACAGTTCTGATTTCTGCCGTACGAGCGCTGATATCGGAATTTTAAAAATCGGTTAAAATGCACCAAGCCTAGGCCTAGGCTAAGTTTTAGCCCATAATTGCGAAAATTTAGCTAATTTTTTATCTCATAATATTCCAGTTACTATCCTGTAACTCGGAAAGCGACAAGGAAAGATGGATTGAAGCGCTAACTCCACCAAAGTCTCAAGATCCCGAAGAAACGTTGTACGAGGTGTGGGATTGCCCTCAGGTATCCGCAGTTCACAATTACACTGCCACTCAGCCCGACGAACTGTCACTAACCAAAGGGGATGTCATTAACGTTCTCCGAAAATTAGCTGACGGTAGGTATACAATTTATAGGAAAAATCATTAAAAGTTTAGTGTAAAACACGTTTAGTGATCGTTCAAAAACGTTATGTCATCATCATTTGTTAAATAGCATACTGGACACTTCATCTGCGTGGTCTCTATTTTAATGCAGGCGATAGAGATAAATATAAATGACCGGGTGACAGACAGAGAGACAATATAAAAAGCGACATACAGTGTTCACGGTTTTTACGTGTGTAGAAGTATTAATAATTATTAATAATTTTTAAAATAAACTATTTAAACAACTTTCATATATACTACTAAAACTATAAAAAAAAAATAAATATATATATATATATATATATATATATATATATATATATATATATATATATATATATATATATATATATATATATATATATATATATATATATATATATATATATATATATATATATATATATATGTTAAATATAATCTATTACAGTTGTAGTAAAACGAGTAACTAATTGTGAAAAATAAAATTCCAACTAGATGAACATTTTTCGCAAACGCCTAGTTGTGCGGTTTGAAGTTTTGATGCAAAATCCGGCAACACCGCGTAGTGGAAATCTAATAATAGTATCAACCCAACTTTTATCTCTTTTTAATACATTTGATTTTTCATTTAAGCTGTCTACATCACTGTCTTACACGTTAAAATCCAACCTAACCTAACCTAACCTAACCACGCAGTTACAATGACCAAATCGGTATACGTTTTAGGATGTGTCTGAGGTCAGTTCATACTGAGGTTCATACTGTTCAGAAAATTTTAAGTACGTTCCTAAATTATTGAGATAGTTCCGTTTTTATCAATTTCAAGTAGATAATATGTTAAACTTCATCCCTAGTTTTTTTCAATATAAACTTGAATGAAAAAAATTAAGGATATTCTGTACAATATGCACACTTTGAATCTTTGATACTCTCACTTTTAAAATGCCTCAAAAAATACATTTTTGGTGTAATTTAATAAAGTAAAACTGCTTTAATGCACTTTTTTGCAAGCAAATATTTGTGCAAGTGACTGTAACTACTGAATGGTGACTTTTCTGTAGGTTTAATTTACACAATTACAAAAAAAAAATACATCAACATTGTAAACGTTAAACATTATATTTACACGATATTTATGTTTTCGTTTTTTGTTGATTAGGTTGGTACCATGGTGAGAAGATTCGTAATGGTCAAATGGGGTGGTTCCCCGCCAATCACACAGTCGAAATAGCCAACATACACGTCAGAGCAAGAAACTTAAGACAACGTCACAAATTTTTGGCCTTTTCCGAAAATTATCTCAAGTCGAAATAGTCAAAATTTTATATATTTATATGATTTTTGTATAGGAGAATGAAGGAACTGATATATTGTACATTCTATTATTATATTTTCTTATTATTACACTTCAAGTGTCAAATGTATGTATATATAATATTTTATATTGAAAAATAAACATTTTATATAAAAAAAATATTTTCCTTTCCCAATACAGCATGTGACCACATGAAAAAGACATCACAGTATAGGCATAGAAATAATGAAACATCAAACATTATTAGATTAATGTTTTTATAGACTGCCTATATACATACCGGGTGAGTAAAAAAGCAAGTTCATAATTTCTTTCATTTTGAGGGTTACAAATCACACAAAAACTAGCAAAAACTGCAAACTAGGGTTGCCAACTTTCAAAACAAATAATAGAGGACGGGAGGGTAAAAAAGAGGCACAAGCAAACATTTTTTGAAACCTCGCCAAAATGTCTAGAATTTACCAAAAAGTTATGTCAACAGTATGCGATTGATGATCTTTCTTACTTTCTTAAAAATATTTTTACTCAAAACTTGTTGAAATAAAAAAAACATTTTCAACAAAACTTTTTTTTCGAAACATAAGCTAACAGTAAGTAAACATTAAATAGTTAAACATGTTTGTCGCTTCCACAAATATTTCTTGTGCGTAAATCTTTCTTCATTTTCTTTTCTGTACAAACAAGTGGGAGTAGTGAAAGACACAGATTAACAATTTTTTCAAGCATTGTGGCGATAGACAAATATTTTTTAGATTTTGAGTTTGGTTTGTGAAAAAGCGGACATTTTTAATACACGAGAGAAAAGAGGACAGTGAGATAAAAAAGAGGACTGTCCTCTGAGGGTGCATCCACACTATCCTAGAAAATCGGCGTATCGGCGTAACGACCTTGAAACAATTTCCAGTAATTCTATTGGCTGAAAAATTCATCTATCAAAAATTTAATCTGTCAAATTCATCTGTCAAAAATTTCAGCCAACAGAATTACCGGAAATTGTTTCAAGGTGGTTACGCCGATTCGCGTTTTCTAGGATAATGTGGATGCACCCTGAATTAGAGGACAGTTGGCAACCCTACTCCAAACCCCCTTTTTGCTATTTTTGGTATTGTATGTCTGATTTGTCTGATTGATGTTGAAAATTAAAATAACGTTCTAGATTTGTATTAAAATTTATTAAAAAATAAAAATAAAAATTATTGTTAGTATCAAAAAGTCTCTTATTTGCTCACAAATATTAATATTTCATTTTAAAAATGGAAATAAAACCTTTAAATGCAGAGAGAGTCAATCACAGATTATTAATAATACAGGCAAAACTACATTTGTATCAGTCATTGCCAATTTCTAAAGATTTTAGCTAAAAACCCAACTTAATATAAATATAATGTAGGTAAATATATGAAAATAAATTTCTGTTTTAACCTTAACAATGTATAAATATTTTAATAAAATATATATTCAAATGTCTTACAGACTTGGGTATACCCAAACTTGTCTTTCAATAGATCAGTTTTTTTTTTCAGAAAAACTCTTTAGAAAAGTGAATTTATATACGAGATTTACTATAACCACTTCCGGTCTTAATGTCAAACAATTTTCTTACAAAATAAACTTGAACAACAGTAGCAGCAGCTATTACAACAATTTGAATTAAAGACCAACGTACCACATATTTGTTGTTAGCTTCTAACAAGTTCATATCCCAAGCCTCTCTGCCCCTTGTATGATGTTGGTACTGCAACATATGATTGATATTCTTTTCAACATCAGTAATTGAAGCCTAAAAAGTATGTATTTATTAAATTAAATTCATATAAGCCTCTTTTATGTGTCACTACCGTAAAGTTTTCCATATTCATATTCAATTCCTCAACTTCCTTGGTGTATTTCTCCCACAAGTCATATCGAACAACTGTTAAATAGATATTTACCAGCTTGCCTGCAAACTTGGAGAACTGATTGTCGATACATACAGAGTAGTAGCCTCCTTCACCAACAACTTGCTCTTGATATTCACTATTGGACTTCCATTGATAAGGATGAACTATTTGGCCCTGAGGATTTCTAACAGCAAATCCGGCCATACCATCACCACCACGTACTACCTAATCACGTTAAATGGAAGTAGCTAAAACTGTATTACCTTAAAAGAAACTGAAATACCTGAAAGCTGGCATAAAAAGTAGCTCCAGGATTAACATATTGAAAGTAACAGTCCTCTTTTCCTGGGTCTATATGGACCTTGTAATCCATTGCAACGGCTGGAAGGTCTTCGTACCACGGTGCTGTAGGAGATGTAGATAAAACATATTTAATATTCAAAAAACTGAGGAAAAATAAAAAAAAATTGCAACTGAACGTGGCATCACCTACAAAGCTTGCCATGTTTATGAAAAATTTACGCAACCCAAAAAACACAGATTTTACCTTGAAATTTAGATTGCAAAATGATGGGAAGTTGTAAGGATGAGAAGTATAAAAATATATCGATACAATAATATTTTGAAACTGAATTATTAGATGATAACTTTTTGGGAAATATAGAGAGAAAAAAATTACCTAATGCCAAACATATATGGAAATAAATTACTATAAAAAATCACAGGAAATGAAAGTATTCTTGTTTTCAAAAAATTGTTTTTTACACGTCGAAAACCAGTTTTTCTTCCCGTCCCTGTCTGGACCCGAGTATATATCGATATATTTATTATATCGATAAATTCATGCCATTCCTAACCAGATTGACACATTTAAAACAATTTAAAATCTGTGTTTAAAATTTAAAGGACACCGAGAGCCGGAGATAAGAGATCAATATTTTTGTTTTGATTGTGGTGATATCTGTTTATTTTATAGTTATCTAAAATCTAAAAAAGCATTTTCTAATACGTTTTAATCATTACCATGTTATCGTCTATGGTAAAAGAACATCATGCAAAACAGAGCGTCAAAAAAGAAATACAAGGTACGTTTTGTTAAGCTGAGCTACACACCCGTTTATTGTTTAATAAAATATTAATAACTTGCCATTAATTCAGAAACTAAACGAAAGGAAGCTTGTGCTGCAGCTAGTGATTTGACCCATGCCTTAGTTGATCATCTGAACGTTGGGTAAACTTATAATTTTTACCTGTATACAGTTGTAAAAATTAATAAATTTCTTGTTTTAGAGTCGCTCAGGCCTATCTCAACCAAAAGAAATTAGATGCAGAGGCAAAGCAGCTTCATTCCAGCGCATTAGCTTTTTCTAAGCAAACCCAGCAATGGTTAAATTTGGTAGATTCATTTAGTGGTGCTCTAAAAGAATTGGGTGATGTTGAAAATTGGGCCAAAATAATTGAAGGAGATGTACGAACGATTACAACTGCCTTGGAAATAGTCTACAAAAATTATCAGGACCAAAATAATCCCTAATGTATATTTAAGTTATGCCTTTTCCATAATATGTGTTAATTGATAAGTTCCTTTAATAAATTATGTATTGTTTTTATTTTGAATTTTGACGTTTTAATTTTGACTTGTGAATGACACGAAGTTTGAGGTTAAGTTGGTTTAAATATTACAATTTTTCAAAATTATTCTAACATATTGATTTGAAAGTAAAAATTATGCAATAATATCTTCTTAAGGATGTCTGAAAATACAGAAAATATAGCAAATACCCATAGTGAATCCGGGGAAATTGCACCAGCTCAAACCGAAGCTAAGGAAGTTGAATTAACCAATTTACCACATGTTGAATTGTTTAATGGTATTGAAATATCTAAACTAACTAAACGGCAGACGAAGAAATATAAGAAATATCTTAAATGGGAGGAAAATAAGAAAGAAAGAAGAGCTAAACAAAAGGAGAAATTAAAAGCAAAAAAAGAGTATGCCCGACTTCATAATATTAAAATCACCGACAACAAACCATTATTATTAAAAAATACAATGGATAAGAGTCCCTGTAAGATTTCAATATGTATAGATTTAAGTTGGTCGGATTTAATGACAGACAAGGTGGCGCAAAGTAAGAGCTTCTTTATAAACGAATGTATTGGTCATTTAGGGTTTTAGGATATGAACAAAGCTATCAAGCAAGTTATTAGAATTTACGCAGAAAACAGAAGGGCTAAAGCACCTATGCAACTTCATTTAACCACATTCGTTGGCAAAAATAAAGAGGTCATACGGAAACACGGTGGATCGGAAAAATGGGATGTAAACTTTCATGAAAGTCATTACATGGATATCTTTCCCAAAGATCGATTGATTTATTTGACCAGTGATAGTACGAATGTAATTCAAAAGTTAGAAGATGACAAAGTTTATATTATCGGTGGGTTAGTTGACCACAATGCACATAAGGTAAATAGAATTTTGGTACCTATTATTTTAAAGAATATAATAAATATAATTTTTAGGGAATATGTTATAAAAAGGCCGTAGAGGAAGGTATATCACATGGTCAGTTACCAATTGGAGAATACTTTAAATTAAAACAAAGAAAAGTTTTAACTATCAATCAAGGTACTGTTTATGAAATATACAGAGTGACTCAAAGATCTGAAAACACTTTTATTAATAACCTTAACATTTAATTCTAGTATTTGAGATACTTTTGAGGGTTAGTGAAGGAAAATCATTTAAAGAAGCCATTGAAATAAATCTTCCAAAGAGAAAAGATGTTTTATTAATCAATAAAACTGAGAAAGCTTCACAGGAACCAATATCTACATAAAACTTTATGTTTGTGAATGTAAAGCAAGTAAATAGTAAATTATTTATATAAAAATAAATTTTATGTTTAATAAAAATAAAACCCCACATGGCTAAAACTATATATTTATTCTTAAAGCTATTAGCATCAGATATCAATAAATAAGTCCTTTAAATGTCTACAAGTGCATCACTAAACTAAAGGTTTCAATCAAAAATATTCCTCTATTCACATTATTTAGGTTTATTTATTGCTTAAATAAAAAATAAAATCCTTTTTTAAGTTGTGAGTATACTGAAATCCTAAAGTAAATTAATAGGATATATTATTAATCATCTTCACTAGAAACATAATCAATAATTTCAAAATCACTACTATCATCACTTTCACTATTGCGCACTTTCTTTGCCGGTTGTTTTTCTCTACCGATTCCAGAATATAAGATATTTGCAAGAACATTTTCACTTACAGACGACATGACGCTGCTGATTATTTTCTCCAAACCTTCGGTTTCTTTCTGTTCTTTGGGAAATGCAAGGCCCTTAGAAAAATGCTCTTCTTCTGATGAACTGGTATTGAAATGATCAGAGTCGAATTGTATATCCTTGTTATCTGATTCAGAATCGCTAGATAATTCACTTTTTAACATCTTATTATGTGAAGAACGGTTTGGTATTAAATCTTCTTCTTCCAGATCTTTTTCTGTTCCAGCAATCTCCATATATGATGGCATTGCAGTAATCCCACTTACAAAACTGTTTGTAACTGAGTCTAAAATTGTAATATTACATAAATATGTAACTATTTATAGTGAAGGAATATATTTTAAATATAAAAAGTCTCACCTGCAGTACGGTCTGTTAGTAAACTTTCCAGATCAGCTTCACGTCTTGAAAAATCTTTTCCTTGTATGAAGGGAATTAATTCATCCTCTGCTAAAACATCTAAAACTAAACTTATTACAATCTTTTAAAAGACACGTATAGTAATAATAATAATTACTTTTAGGCGTGCTTAAACTATTTAAGAAGTATTTTAATTTTTCAGTTGTATCTTCAGGAAGGAGTTGAATGCCCTTAGGTATACAAAAGGGCATAAACAATAGCACCATACACAAGGTAATTCCAGACATACTTAATGAAATTATTCGCATTGTAAGAAAAAATAGCACCATGAAGCATGTGAACTGAAAGAAATTATTTTAGTAAATTATATATTGTTTTATGAATAAAACAACTTTATACCATTACGGGGCTGTCTCTGTGTAAACATTGCAGCATGTCAGTTATTTTAGAAATTCCGTTCTTAATTTCTTTAACAAGATAGGCATATTCTCCTTTATACTCTGCGTATAACTGTTCCCTACATCTGGTGTCGTAAACAAAAATAAAACTAAGAACCAGAAAGAATATTCCATAAAACTTTATATCAAAGGTTAAGACTGTTCTAAAAATAAATAATGACATTGCCTTTTTGTACCAATAATTACAAAATAAATAACAACTTACAGGGCAAAAATGTTGAAGACACAAAATGCTTTTAATGTTGAATGTGGGTCATTCCAACTTAAAATTTTAAGTATTTCTTCTAAATATACATCCATCAGCCCTATCTCAGCAGCAGGAATTGCTTTAGGCGCAGTTGCGAAAAATTTGCTGATATAATTTTTTACTGGAGTAATAACAAACATAATTGAAATGTTTGATTAAAAAACAAATTACACACGAGTCCAACTGAACGGCTATTCAAAATACCTCATCTATTTTGATCAATCGTTACGAAATTATGATATTTGTAAACAAAGAACACAACACGTGAGATTTAGCAATTGATTCAACATCTCATTGGTGGATCTACTGCGCATTTTTTTTTTCATTTTTGAAATGACTTTCCTTCGATTGTCATCTTTCTGAAAAGATGTAGGTATGCTGAAAAGTCAACAAAAAGGTATAATCACAGAAAAGAAATGGTTTGCTATTCTCACTTTTTTTGCGAGTTTTGGCGAGGCTGAAGTGTATTCTTGGTCCATAGCTTAGATTAAGAATAAAAAGTCCATAGGTTATCTCTCTCTATAACTTAAGAAATGAACAGAGAAAGACATATACATATTAGAGCGGAGTCACACCTGGCCGAATATATACAGCGTGCTATCAGCGTGCTCAAATAAAAAGGCAACGTCAGGGATGTGTCTGGAAATTAATGGCAGCTGATCGTGATTTATTTGAAATCACCTGTATAGATATCAATGTGCTGTATAGTCATGTTTAGTATTAAAATGAGGGATCGGCGTTTGCACGCCTTTGGCTTTAAGGCCACAGCTGTCTGGGCTATCTTATTCGCCTTTACCAAACCTTTACTTAGTCACCCCCAGACAGCCCCAGAGAATAGGTACATTGTATCCCTTCTATTTCTTTGGTACATTGTCACCACCAATTGTCACCACTCACGCTTCGTCTTACGTGGGCGACAAAAGCAGGCGATGCGAGCGACGTGACCTTATCAAAAAACCTTTTCTTATAAGTTTCTTATAAACAATTAATATTTTTAATGAAACTTATGAATTAGCTCTGTTATTTATGCTTATGAAGGTGTCCTGCTGCCGACGCAGGACGATTTCAGAAGAAAAGGGTGTTTGAAAAAACACTTGTCGCTCGCATCGCCCGCTTTTGTCGCCCACGTAGGACGAAGCGTTAGTTCACTTTTCACGACAACACGTTCAAACCTTTTGCGAAAAAAATTTTTCCAGCAGTTGAAAGAATTTGTAAATGTATTGTTTTGTGTTTTTTACAAAGCGCTAACGCAATAAATCCGGTATAGATCCTAAACTTGTCCTATTTAATTTTTCTTTTGTGCTTTAAACAAATTTGACGTGTATTTTTCGGCAAAGCCCAAAAGAGGAGGAAAGTCCAGAGCAAGGTCCAGCGATACAGAATCTCTGGTAATTGGTAAACAAATTAGGTATACCGAAATTTAGGTTCAGTATCGCCCCTAGCGGGAAATAATAAATGTCTTTCTACATCAGAATATTATGCCCATCCTTTATCGAGTTTAATATAAATCTGAAGAGATGGCGCCACCATGTGACCTTCGGGTATTTCCGAGTAGCTTTCGCTGAATTCTCGGGTTTTCTAGATATAGGATTGGTCAGAATTACGAAACAAGTATTTATCGATTAGTTACGTAGTCGTGACGTACCTCACGTTTCACGTATTTTTATTGTGACTCGAATATGTTTTTCAGTAGAAATGGTTGTGAAGCGAATTTGGAAAGTGTAGCCAAGGTGTTTTAATGGTGATATTTAGTGAATTTTGCGTTCAAAAGCAATCAGACAGTGGGTGAGTTGAAAGTAGAATATTTGTGCCAATGCTTGGACGAATAGAGGAGTATAAATGTCCCAAATAGTAATTACGGTATTGCATATGGCGGTGACGAATTGTTCTTTGTTTTGGTTACAAGTTGCGTCCATTTTGTGAGAGCAAAATTTGCGCCGTATTTCTTGGAGTTTTTAAGCGCAAAATTCATGCCCCTGGCTTGTGATAATTTAAAGTATAAACGAAATATCAACTTAGAAAGGGTACCAGCGGACTTTAAAGCTTGTTCTGCCATCGATCTGTTTACATTTCCGCTCTTGTCTAAACGTAATCATGGCGATGACAAAGAGAAGCGACGTAGGTGGCAAGATAGTCTCCCAGGCTAAGGCGAAAACTGCTAAATACCCAAAGTACACTCCCCAGGACTCGCCAGCACAGTGCAAGTCCCCATCAAGACTGTCTCCAGTTAAAGGAGCTGAACTCAGCCCAAGATCTCCATTAGGGCTGTTAGCGGGCCATTATGCAGGCTGTAAATTTACCGAGCCCCCATCAGCTTCGGCTCTGCCCCTGCCCCCTCAGCACTGGATGCACGCCAATCAATCTGTGATGTTGCCTTTTCATGCTGCCACGGGTATATCATCAATGGCTGTTAACCAACATCTTGACTTTACGCAACAGCTCAAATTGTTGCTCAAGGTTCAGGCTTGATTCGGGGAGAGACAAACGTACAGAAAAAAAGACATTTATCTTTATACAAACATATATTTTTATGATGAGTGAACCGCTGAGAAATCATAACTAATCTTAGGTACTGTTGGTAGCGAGTGAACACGACAATACTATGAAGTTATAAAGAGGAGATATATTAAAAAAGCAACTATACTTATAATAAGTTTTTGGAACTATAGAATTATTAAGGCCTAATAGTTACTTTAAGGTCATTAAGAAAAAAATTAAATCAAACTCATACCTGTTGATTGTCCTGTTCAGCCGCCCTGTGATATGCGTCCGGCAAGTGTAACTTGTCCTCGCAATAGTTTTTAGGAATCTAGACTGTAGTGTTTAAAAAAATAATTTAGTCTATTTCTAAATGTGATTTTTTTGTTTTTATTGTTGAAGAGAAAAAATGAAGAAAATTGTAAGAAAGATATTTGAGTTTTGTAAAAGAGAGCAATGCTCAAATCAGTGTGTGATAAATGTTAGAAGTTATGATTGATTGTGTTACTGGCCAAGCAGCGTCAGTCTTTTTTAAGCCTTCGTCGGCCACCTCGTTGCTTCGCCTTTAGCCCGTTTTAGGGCCAGTACTGATTTTTGGGGCGAAGCACCGAAGTAGTACGACTAGGGCCATAAACAAAGCTTTAACTAGCGTTAGTGTAATAGGTATTACTATTATTATTATGTATTTTTCGACTCTATCACAAATCTTAATTTCTAGCAGTTCAAACTTTGATGTGATGGTGTTTGGCCACCAAAATATAAATATATCTAATAAAATCGTCAATTAAGACGCATATTTTTGTTAAAATGAAGTACAAAGTTGTATCATTTTTGACATTTCATGATATTGTATTTTACCTCTGTAATTTTATTGGGTTGAAGCAAAATTCTTATTCTGAAATTCCACTTAATTTTATGTTATTTTTTTTATTTACTGGAGTTCCTAAGCATATATCACAATGATTGTGTTAAGTGCAATATATTCTGTTAAAAAAATGATCAGAAATATTTTGTGAATTTCTCTTTAGTTATTAGAGATTCTAATTTTTCTGTTTGTGTTTTTGGAAAAAAGCATTTTATTTTTTTTAGTTCGACGACAAAATTATCAAAAAACAAGTTCATGTTTATTTTTAATTTTCATTTGGGTCTTTTTCAAGTGTAATTATTAGGATCTCTAGTAATATTTTTTTTTAGTTTTTAAGGTATTTTTTGATTAGAATCTCAGATCTCACAGTATCCACAATTGATTGTCAGTTGGTTCAAAATTTTAAAATTGTAAAAGTATTTCATCTCCATCCTCTATCTGTGATACCTTGATCCCTTTCCCTAAATTCCTTCCTATATTTTCCTATACGATTTTTTGTAAATTTTGTAATTTATTTCCATATCAGTATTTGTATTTGTTGTATCTTCAAACAACTTTTAATCATTAGAATGACCATCGAAATTTGCTGATATGGAAATTTTATTGTTTTTCTCATATTTTATTGTAATGATCCTTTCTATCCTATCCTAGTCTCCTCCTTTTCCCGGGGTTCACACCCCACCAAATATTTCATAAAAAAAAGAAATCCGTTTTAACTGTAAAACGAGTAAAAAAGGTTTATTAACAGTAAGGGTAAGTATATAATCAGTTATTAATGGTAAGTTAGTAATCAAGATATATGTTTCAAATTTGTGCTATATTATTTCTGGCTTTTTTATATAATTATCATTTATTCAAATTAAAAAAAAACACTTTCCATTATTGATAAATGTAAAAACTTCTATCTTCTGGCGTTTAGCTTCCAAAATGTAAATCCTAAAAAAATATGAAGACTCCTATTATTGTAAAAATCGAATACAAAATTGTATCATTTTTGACATTTCATGAGATTTTATTTTACTTCTGTAATTTTACTGGTTTGAAGCAAAATTCTTATTCTGAAATTCCACTTAATTTTATGTTATTTTTTTTATTTACTGGAGTTCCTAAGCATATATCACAATGATTGTGTTAAGTGCAATATATTCTGTTAAAAAAATGATCAGAAATATTTTGTGAATTTCTCTTTAGTTATTAGAGATTCTAAATTTTCTGTTTGTGTTTTTGGAAAAAAGCATTTTATTTTTTTTTAGTTCGACGACAAAATTATCAAAAAACAAGTTCATGTTTATTTTTAATTATCATTTGAGTCTTTTTCAAGTGTAATTATTAGATTATTAGGATCTCTAGTAATATTTTTTTTAGTTTTTAAGGTATTTTTTGATTAGAATCTCAGATCTCACAGTATCCACAATTGATTGTCAGTTGGTTAAAAATTTTAAAATTGTAAAATTATTTCATCTCCATCCTCTATCTGTGATACCTTGTTCCCTTTCCCTAAATTCCTTCCTATATTTTCCTGTACGATTTTTTGTAAATTTTGTAATTTATTTCCATATCGGTATTTGTATTTGTTGTATCTTCAAACAACAAATAAAGAATAATAATAATAATTGAAGATACAACAAATACAAATACCGATATGGAAATAAATTACAAAATTTACAAAAAATCGTACAGGAAAATATAGGAAGGAATTTAGGGAAAGGGATCAAGGTATCACAGATAGAGGATGGAGATGAAATAATTTTACAATTTTAAAATTTTTAACCAACTGACAATCAATTGTGGATAGATAATATATATGTGATAATCATTAGAATGACCATCGAAATTTGCTGATATGGAAATTTTATTGTTTTTCTCATATTTTATTGTAATGATCATTTTTATCCTATCCTAGTCTCCTCCTTTTCCCGGGGTTCACACCCCACCAAATATTTTATAAAAAAAAGAAATCCGTTTTAACTGTAAAACGAGTAAAAAAGGTTTATTAACAATAAGGGTAAGTATATAATCGGTTATTAATGGTAAGTTAGTAATCAAGATATATATGTATATGTTTCAAATTTGTGCTATATTATTTCTGATTTTTTTATATAATTATCATTTATTCAAATTAAAAAAAAAACACTTTCCATTATTGCTAAATGTAAAAACTTCTATCTTCTGGCGTTTAGCTTCCAAAATATAAATCCTAAAAAAATATCAAGACTCCTATTATTTTAAAAATCGAATACAAAGTTGTATCATTTTTGACATTTCATGATATTGTATTTTACCTCTGTAATTTTATTGGGTTGAAGCAAAATTCTTATTCTGAAATTCCACTTAATTTTATGTTATTTGTTTATTTATTGGAGTTCCTAAGCATATACCATAATAATTGTGTTAAGTGCAATATTCTGTTAAATAATGATTAAAAATGTTTTGTGAATTTCTCTTTAGTTATTAGAGTTTCTAATTTTTCTGTTTGTGTTTTTAGAAAATCTATCACTTACCTATTTACTCTTTTTATAATGGCTTCGAAATTGTACAAAATGAAGCTCATGTTTGTTTATAAAACCATACGTGACCATACGATAAAAAAAAAACGGCGTCAAAGCGACGGCTGGAGAATAACAATCGATGGTAATTTTGGCGTGGTCAAGCCCTAGAGGCCCTTATTTGGCCTGTACCGATATTTCTCTATGGCCTGTACTCTTCTTTTTTCCTTAATGGCACAGCCTGCCAGTTAGCCTTAAAAAGCTTGTAATCTATTTTTATATTGAGTAAAAATGTTTCTTAAATGGTGTAGTTTAAAATTCGAGAAATTTTTTTTTTTTGGAAACAGCCGTCTTTGGCGCCGCGTCGTTTTTTTTCGATCATACGGTATTTGGGTCTATTCATGATTTTAGGTTTTTCAGTTACGTTGATTAGAATCATAGATCTCGCGATATGAACCAGAATAAATAGTCAATAAATATAATTATAAAATAAACGTAATATACCAGGTGGTCCGAACTGTATTCCGGAAACTTCAGCAGTATATTCTGCAGATAAAAATAAGTAAAAAAGTTCGTATAAATGTATGTCCTAAATTGCTTAGTTTCGGAGATACAGGGTGTCAAAGTTTCATTTTTATTTCAATTTTTTCCAAATCATCTCTGAAGTAACGTCAATATTTGGATGAAAACTGGTGTATGGGAGTTTTTTGACATGTGCTCATGTGCAATTTGATTTTGATGTCAATATGACTCCTATTTGTAGGGGCTCTACCTATATGTATTTTAAATGTGAAGAGTAGTAACTTTTCGTCCGTACCTGTACTGAGTGAAAAAATATAGGTACATTTCCATGATTTTTTATGTAAAAATTGTCTCTTGGTAAAAATCGCTACAAGCAATCGTTCTCAAGATATTTAGAATGGAAGTAGTCAATACATGTCATTATTGACAAAAAATAAAAATTTTGAGTACTTGAGTAGATAGTTATTTGACCGAAATGATAAATTTGGGTACTGTTTATTTTTTTAAATTAATCATAAATTTTTCTTCGAAAAATTATGATAAAACAGTTTCTTTTAAACTTTTTTGACACAAAATTATTTCAAATTTATGACTTCAGTCTAATAACTATTTAATCAACATGTTTAATTTATGTCAATGATGACAGATGACAGGTATTGATAATTTCGATTCCAAATATTTCGAGAACCATTATTCGTAGCGATTTTTACTGAGACCTTTTTTACTTAAAAAATGGCGTAAATGTATATTTTTTTACTCAGTTGTTTTATACAGGTACGGAGAGAGAGAGAAGAAAAGTTATTACTCTTCCAACCAGTTAAAACATATATGTAGGTGGCGCCCTCTGCCAGTAGGAGTCATATTGACATCAAAATCCAAATTTCTCATGTCAAAAAACTCCCAGACACCAATTTCCATCCATATATTGACGTTACTTCAGAAATTATTTGGAAAAAATCGAAATAAAAATGAAACTTCTACACACTGTATCTCCAGAACTAAGCATTTTAGGACATACACTTAAACGAACTTTTTTACTTATTTTTATCTGCACAATATGCTGCCGAAGTTTCCGGAATACAGTTCGGACCACCCTGTATATAAAAACATAACAAATATTAATTCTGAAGCTTTAAAAAAGACCGAAGAAATTGAAACAAAAAATAAATCCTGTTTTATGATTATTACAAAATATTTACGTCCCAGTTTATACCTAAAATTCGTTAGCGGAATATCAACAAATTGTTTTAATAACTGTTTATAAACCAGGATTAATTAGTTGTTTATTTGCCTTCCCGCCAGATAATTTTGTAACATTATTGTTGTTATATGGAGTGGGAGGCTATTAAATAAACCGAAATTTAAATTAAAATATCTATTTTTAGATGGGTTTTTATGGTTGGCAAGGTGCCCTTGTTTATTATTTTTCAAAATAAACACTCAACGTACCAGAGAAAGAAGTAAAGCTAGAGGAGGTGTTTATAATTGTATTGTTATAATTTTAATTGCTCATCATTCTCAACTCTTCTCCAGCTCGCTGGGTACACTTTATTAATTATGATAAAATTCGTAAGAAAAGGTATCTTTTTCAATTTGTCAGTCTTGTGTATTATCGAAAAAAAACGGTGTCAAGTTACCCTTAAAATCTTCCTCTAGGAGATGCGAGAACTTGTTGTTGGTGGGGAAGCTCCTAGTCAGGTGCTAGGAGTGTTGTATTTCTGCCTAGATTAATTAGATTATAATATTAGTTTTAGGAAAGTTTTTATCTGTAATAAGTTACGCCACTGTTAAAATTTTGTTGTACATCTAAAACGATCTATAACCAGTTTTTCTCACTGTAAAGAGCTCCTAAAAACATTCATTGCCCTTAAAAGCAATAAACCGCCGGCGCCGGACCAAACTCTTAGTCATAAACGACCTCACAATTATTATTAGTCGAAAGTCCCTATTGTAAAATAATATAGCTTTGTTAGTAAAGTCCGTTTCTATACACAAACATTGTAACGTCTAGACTTTAGTTACCTTTTTCTTAAAGAATCAACACCTTAATAAATTTTACCCTAAGAATATTAAAAAGTATATTGTACGTATTCCGGAAACTTCGGCAGTATATTCTGCAGATAAAAATAAGTAAAAAAGTTTGTATAAATGTATGCCCTAAAATGCTTAGTTTCGGAGATACAGGGTGTAGAAGTTTCATTTTTATTTCGATTTTTTCCAAATAATTTCTGAAGTAACCTCAAAAATTGGTGTCTGGGAGTTTTTTGACATGAGAAATTTGATTTTGATGTCAATATTACTCCGACTTATAGAGGGCGCCACCTACATATTTTTTAACTGGTTTGAAGAGTAATAACTTTTCATCCGTACCTGTATACAACTACTGAGTAAAAAAATACACATTTACGACGTTTTTTACGTTAAAAAAGTCTCTTGGTAAAAATCGCTACGAGTAATGGTTCTCGAGATATTGGGATTCGAAACTATCAATACCTGTCATCATTGACATAAATTAAACATGTTGACTAAATAGTTATTAGACTGAAATCATAAATTTGAATAGTTTTTGTACCAAAGTTCATTAGAAACTGTTTTATTAACTATATATACTATAAACTGTTAATTTATGATTAATTTAAAAAAATAAAAAATTCCCAAATTTATATAATTTTAGTCAAATTACTATCTACTCAACATGGTTATTTTTTTGTCAATAATGACATGTATTGACTGTTCTTGTTCTAAATATCTTGAGAACGGTTGCTCGTAGCGATTTTTACCAAGAGACATTTTTTACCTAAAAAATCACGGAAATGTATATTTTTTCACTCAGTAGTTTTATACAGGTAGTGGCGAAAAGTTATTACTCTTCAAAACTGTTAAAATACATGTAGATGGCGCCCCCTACAAACAGGAGTCATATTGACATCAAAATCAAATTTCTCATGTCAAAAAACTCCCAAACACCAATTTTCTTCCAAATATTGACGTTACTTTAGAAATTATTTTGAAAAAATCTTAAAAAAATGAAATTTCTACACCCTGTATCTCCGAAACTAAGCATTTTAGGACATACATTTATACGAACTTTTTTACATATTTTTATCTGCAGAATATGCTGCCCGGAATACAGTTCGGACCACCCTGTATATGAATAGCTGTCACTATTTTGACTGTGAATAAACTTCCGAATACTGGAGATAGACATAGTAAAATTCGAAGCCTACTACAACATCGTTTTCATTTAATTACATGGTTTATTACATTTTTAATTCACTAGACATTGTGGCTTTATATTTAATCATACTTAAGAGATTAATTAAAAGCCTGATAATAGAAAGAAGTGATATTAGAATTTCTTAAAAATGTACCTATCAACTTATTGATTTATTTCTTTGTTTAGTGAGGTACTTGAAAGTACTTATCTCAAAATTAAAATGAAACATGATAAAATTAATGCTAACAGGACATAAAGGCTTGTAAAGGATATTAAGATAAAAAAATCGTTCGTAAAATAAATAACATCAGTCCTGTTTAGGACATGTTGATTATAATTTTATCTCTGACGTAAACGCGAGCTATTTCAAGTTTGTATATAAACGATCTTTCAAAACATTTACATTTTTATTATTGTTTTTCCTATGTTTTTCACCATTTCAAGGTTAAACAAGTGTACTTAATATATTAGAACTGTTTCTGCAAATATGTCTTTTTATTTTTTTATTTTTAAATTATTTATTATCCAGGCTTAAAATAAATGCACCAGCAAATTGAAATTATAATAATGATAGGTACCGTATGATCGAATAAAAACGGCGTCAGCGGTGGCTATGAAATGAAGATCGCTGTCATTTTATACAGGGTGGCCCATCGAAAACGTTTCGTAAGGCATAACGGCCAGGGTATTTATTTTTTCAAAAAATCCAAAAACACGTCAATTTTGTTTGTGAGGGGGACAACTTTTGCCCCTAAAACGATTGCAAAATATTCAACCCTCTAAGCGAGGGTGTCACCCCCCAACTTTTTTCAAATGGAAAGGGGGGTCAAGTGGCGATGGCGCCGCAATGAAAAGAGCTTTCTATTCTCTATATTTCCCCGCTTCGTTTTTGAAAATCGGTCGAGTCATTGAGAAAATATGAAGGATTGAAATTTGAAAAGTTTATTTAAGCATTTATCAGAGTATATGATAATTAAGGATAAATTCGACCAATTTGCTGTTTTTTCTTATTATTTCTAGATGTTTACGCATTTTTTCACGTGCCACAACGTTGAACAATCAGGTGCGGTAGTTGCTAGATAGCTGTTCTGTGACTTGTATACGTTGAAGTTCTTCTCAATATCGTTAAACTGACCTACAATAGAATTTACAAAAATACCAGCCCACACGTTCAATTTCTAAGGATTTTGTGTGTACACCTCGTGAAAAACCCTGGGGTTGTCCTCAGCCCAGTACCGACAGTTGTGCCGATTAACTACACCGTTCAAAAAGAAAGTACACTCATCCGAGAAACACATATTAAATAGGAAATTATTATTATTCGCCACTCGTTCACTCATAGCTTCAGAAAATTGCAAGCAACGATCAAAATCGTCTTCGTTGAGTTCTTGTACCAACTGAATTTTGTACGGGTGGAACTTGTGTTTTTTTAATATCCTTTGGAAACTTGATTCCTGCCGGTCTCATTGGCTAATTTTCTTGTACTCAGAATACTGTCCATGGCAACTTGGCCCAATACGAATACCTCCATAGCTTCATTTACTACAGGATTTTCCCTCTGCCTTTTTTTATTCATAACGGAACCAGTTCCGCGAAATTTTGCTACTAACTGGCGAACAATTTTGCCATAAAGGTGTTTGTCAGGCGTTCATTGAATATCTGCGCAACCCGATTGCAAACATCTAGAAATAATAAGAAAAAACAGCAAATTGGCCGAAGGAATTTATCCTTATCATTTACTCTGATAAATGTTTAAATAAATTTTTCAAATTTCAATCCTTCATATTTTCCCAACGACTCGACCGATCTTCAAAAACGTAGCAGGAAAGTATAGAGAATAGAAAGCCCTTTTAATTGCGGTACCACTTGACCCCCCTTCCCATTTGAAAAAAGTTGGGCGATCACACCCCCGCTTAGAGGGTTGAAGATTTTGCAATAATTTTTGGGGCAAAAGTTGTCCCCCTCACAAACAAAATTGACGTGTTTCTGAATTTTCTGAAAAAAAAAATTACCCTGGCCGTTATGCCTTGCGGAACGTTTTCGATGGGCCACCCTGTATGTAAAATTATATGGGAAATGTCATCGATCGTCATTTCCAAGCCAGCTGGACGCATTTTTTTCGATCATACGGTACCTTTGAAAAATAGACGTTCAATAAAATTATTAAAACAAATGCAGATATCATACTTTTTTATATACCGTATGATCGAACAAAAACGGCACAATTCAAATGGGATTGAAATCCTATGGTTACAGCAGTATTCTTTGTGTATGAGTATTCTCGGAAGATTACCAAAGGATATCATTGTGGGACCATCAGATTATCTGGCAAGTGGCAAGTGGCAAGTGGCATCTTAACGTGGCAAGAACTTTAAGCCAGAATTCCAACTAGAAAGACGTGGGAGACTAACAAACTATTGCAAGAATTCCAGGATCCAAGATGGATTTAGGCATAGCAATTCATAATTCATAGACGTGCTATAAATATTTCAAATAACATTACTTATATCGAATATACAAAATATCGAAAATACAACAAACAAAAATCATTGAATAGCTTCGATAAAAATTGCTGTTGAAATCCCCATATGTAATATAATACCACGAATATCCTCAAAACCGTTAAAAATCTTGAAATACTTTAAATACAAAAAGTTCTCATTTTTTAATTCTCCATCTAACAAAGAAGGATTAATATACAGGGTGTACCATTAAAAAAAAACGAAGAAAAACTATTTTATATTTTAGAAAGTTTGGTATAGAATTTTGAACACCTTGTAGGGTTTAAGATTACGATATTTGTAGCAAAATAAGTACAGACCCGCTACAGTAAATACCTAATACAGTTTTGATTTCAGGACATTTCTTGTATTTTTAATACTTTTTTTAAAAAAGACTAAAAAACATATATTTTTTATTTATTTATTAATATCTTTGAAACCAATCAGAAGATATTTAGTAATATCTTAGGATTATGTAAAGTGATCAAGAAGGAAGCCAAAAATACAATAATATAGAGTTTTAATATCTAAGTATTAAAAAAAATCATCCCGATCCACTCACACTTTTTTGAGCCACCCTGTAGAAGTTAAAATATTTTCCTGAAATAATATCCTTATACTTATTTTAGGTTTGCACTTGAACAAAATTCCTCACTTTTTTATTAGAAGCTACGCCCGACGCACTATTGCCGGACCCTGTATATGGGTAGCGATCTATAAAATATGTTGGTGTTTATTTAAATATGTTTTGTAGTAAACTGATCATACTCCAATATTGTGTAAAAGAAACATATTTTCTCTTTATCGTTTTTTCAAATAAGTGCAAAATAACGGAGTTATTTTACTTTGAAAATTTCCAAAAAAATGATTTTTTGCTAAAATTTTGAGAACCACTGGATCTTTTCTGGATTTTCTTTCTTGTAAATTTAATCTAATACCTATGTTGCCATATTATCAAGAAATTATGTTTTTTTAACTAAAAACCGAGCTAAAAACTAAAAAAAAAATTCAAAAAATTTCGAATTTTCATTTTTTTTTCGAAAAAAACTTCATAGGCATGTTTCTGGGGTTGAACCAATGACCTCTAAATAAAGTAGACCCGGCATTTCATTCATAAAAAGGAAAAGATCAGAATCAGACATTCGTTTCTTGCTCTATGCGAGTGGGAACAAGACGGGCTGATCGCAGTCATGAAGGATTCCCGTGAGAATGGCAACGCTGTTCAGAGATCTTGAGAAAGTGTGTCATGGGCGTAGTTACTTTGATTGTAATATATAATTTAATATTATATCCGCGTAAATACCGGGAAAAAAAGCGGCGTCCAGGTGGCTTGGAAATGACGATCGATGACATTCCCCATATAATTTTACATATAAAATGACAGCGATCTTCATTTCATAGCCATCGCTGACGCCGTTTTTTTTTCTCGATCATATGGTATTTCGCTTATGAACATTTTTCGTAATTGTGGCATCTTTAATTTTTTTTGTATATCTTTTCAACAAATTAATCGTATTTGTATACTTGGTTTTAATAATTAAAAATTATGAGCAAAATATTCAATAAAACCAAACGTGACGAAACTAACTTAATGTAATTCATTACTTATAACGGTACATTCCAAAACTGTGTGATTTACTAATACATATTTCCAAAGATTTTTCTCTATTTTACCTTTCGGCACCGCACTGATGTAACATAGCCTTACTCACCTTCGAAATGAAACTTCTAGGTTTAAATCGTCTCTATTTTTGCAAATTAAGCAAGTTCGCACCATTGTCTTATTGTTTATCAATAAAATCACTAAAAACAATACCACAAAACACTAAAATATCTGGAAATCACCTCGTAAAACATTTCGAAAAACTACAACACATTGGCAACGCCGTAGAGCAATTTATGAACAAATTCGAACTGGATGTTTTGTTGGCTGATGTTATTGGCTGCCTAAATTTAGGAGTGAAGATAGTAAAATGCGTACGTTTTCGGCATCAGCTGGCGTTGCGACGTTGTCGATTGTTTTATGTTAAATTTCTTAATTTCTAAAAATTATAATTACAGAAGATTTAAACCTTTACTTATTAACTTTACTACCTTTAATTATTATCGTTTTAAAATATTCTACGACGTAATCTATATTTGGAATGATGGAATTCCTGGTTTACAATGTGGGTTAGCTATCCCCGTACGTATACGTAGGTAAGATTTCATTTTAAATGCGGCCGGTAGTGGAAATTTGGCATATATGCAATTTTCTAAGGTAATGATGGATTTCGCCAAAATGTAAGTCGCCGATATGTCATTCCGTTTATTTCGATGTCATTGGGTTGAACTATACTACCAGTTAAAATACTTGCACTGATTTCTGGGACACCCGGTATACAGAGAAGACCAGGCTACTAGTAACATAGCAAGTTGCCGGACGAATTTACGTTTACCCGTTTTGCGTTCGTACTCGAGAGTCACTGCCGGCTAGTCGGCTGGTCAGGCAGTACACAGTACGCAGTTGCAGTTGTGCTTGGACGGGTCGGTCATGACAGACTAGGAATACGACTCGAGGAGTGCCGAGTATTTATTATTTTCATTTTAAGTGTTTACCTTCACTTAATGTAACATTTAAAATGAAAATACTTAAATATTTATTATTTGAGTGTGTTTACAAGCCAAAACTAAAAATAAATAAATTCTCTAAACCCAAAAAAAAAAAATATTACTCTAAATAAAAAGAAAGTTATAACAAGTGTTCAAAAAGACCATCTTCTTGTGCTAGACAGAAGCCTAGGCGGTCGTAAAATCCCCGTCTGACATTGGCTAACATATTAAGGACTAATAGTTTGGAAAGCCTCTCGTATTTTTACTTGAAGTTCATCCAGATTATTAGCCCTAATATAACCATACACTTTGGATTTTACATAACCCCACAAAAATAAGTCATTGGGAGAAAGATTTGGTGATCTAGCGGGCCACAAAATAGTTCCATATCCATTAATTAAACGGTTGGGAAAAGTATTGTTCAAATATTCGTGAACAATACGGGCATTGTGGGCAGAACAACCACCTCAGCAATTTCGATTTTACTTGAAAACGTGGGATTTTGATTCGCGGTAGCACAAATCAACACTTGCTTTAACTCCTGTTCTTCATCACTTGCTTTAACTCCTGTTCTTCATTAATCAACACATCAGGCTTTTTGTGTTTTTGTGGGAACACGCACCCATGTGTTTCAAAATTGTTAATAACTCTTGGTATAGTAGGTAAAGATGGAATTGGCCCGTCTACAAAAATTTGTGGAAAAATTATTTGTATATCTCGATAAGACCTATTTTGGAAATACCATTTTACAATTTGAATTTTCTCACGAACTTCGTCAACATCCATTATTTTACTTAAAAAATAAATTTTACACGAGAACTGTCGCTATGCATTCGTTTTGGCTATTAAAACACGAATAAATACAAATTCTGAAACATTCTTATCACATATCTACCTAGTTTTAGTTTATCGCATTTTTTCGCCTGCTTTTTATCCGGCGGACGGGTATACGCTAATTCGTCCGGTTTTGCCTATGTTACTACTACAGTGGTCCGGTCTGTATATTTATGTTACGGTTAAAGTCCTATGTCCGGTTAATGTCGACATTAACAGGTTAATGTTTGGGTTTGGTTATGTTTTTGGTTGTTTTATTGTGTGTTATTCTCGAGATTAACCGCGTAATGTCGACATTAACCGGACATAGGACTTTAACCGTAACATATACATTAAAAGATTTGCCCATTAGTATTGGGACTATTTTCCTAAAAAATAAAAAGAAAAAAGAAAGAAAGAAAAAACAAAACTAGGACAAAGGGAAGTAAAAGCGACGTCCAGTAATTTTAGCGTCTAAAAGCGTCGTAAAGCAAAAGCTAACGGGGCCCCCGATAAGGACGGGGCGGCATTAAATTACTATTAGGGGCGGCCGATGGAAAGTAAAGGGGGCGGCTCGGGTCGAGCTCCCCTCTAGAAAGCGACGCTTTCCGCCGCCGGACCAAATAGAGATTTATGGCGACGTAGGAAATTCGCGTTTCTCTTTATTAATCTTAAACCTAATGTGTCAGGGTGTGGTGGAGTATGTGGTGGTCCGTGCATCAACTGACCCTTGGAAAACAGAAAAACAACGGTAAATCTAATTATTTTCTATCTAGTTTAATACACTTTTTTTCTGTTTGTTTTTTTAGCGAGGATTTTATAAAAACAAAGTGAAAAAAATTGTTTCTGTGAAGTATATTAAAAATGTAAAATTTTCTGTTATAATACCAAACTGGACTAAATAGATATTTATTTTGACATGGGATATATGCCCCGAAGATCCGGTAGCTCCGGCTGAACCCCAAAATCTATACAGGGAAGACTGGGAGGTGGCTAAGCTAGTAAAAACAGAACAAAAACATTCCACTCCAGGAAAATTCCTCTCCTCCAACTATACCAGTAGATTACATACCAAAAATGTACAACTTTCAGAAACTCCTCACCGTAGTATTGACCAATAAAAAGGATTGGAAGAGGGAAACGTTTGCTTCAATTCATAACGTGGTATACTGGTGCTACCATAACCAAAGCAGGCACAGGGATAGGAGTATTTAGGCCGAAAACTAAATACTCCGAACCAATGGACACCTATGGTGATGGGCATTACGATTCTTTTTAATGAATCGAATCACACGATTCAATTTCTCATATTGAATCGACTTCTACGATTCGTTCTGATTCGATTTGTCTTTTTCAACGAACATGCACAATTTACGTTTCATAAAAACAAGAAACCGGCACTACCGGCGATAATTTGGTCGGACAATTACTTAAAGGGCCAGAAAAAGAAATATACAGTTCTGTCATTTGTTTTTCAACACTTTATGACACTGGCGTAATTGGATTGATTATTTTACCAATAATATTAAATTATCAATACAATTCATATACACCTACTATTTATTAAAGACTTCTTAATGCCAATTTAATATTTTTAGAGCCATATTTTAATTCCGATTTAGTAATCATAATAAATAGTATATAATATACTAAAAACCGCAGATAAATACCGCATGATCGAAAAAAATGGTGTCCAGTTGGCTTGGAAATGAACATTGATGACATTCCCCATATAATTTCACGTATAAAATGACAGCGATCTTCATTTTATAACCTTTGCTGACGCCTTTTTTATTATATTGAGCAGAGGCTAACTATATTTATTTGAGTTCCATAAAAACACGATTTCGCCTTTTAGTCCGACATTTAAATGGTTTATAGTCGGTAATATTATTTTCACAAAAATATTAACGTGAAAATTAAATACCTTACAGATACTCACGTACTAAGAACAGTATAAATAAGTATTTTTTTTCTTGTAAATAACTTTCTTATCTTTTGCATTTTAGGCCCATAATGTTTGTTTAGGGCTTTTGTTCAAGTCTAAATATTGGTGTCTGACTCTCTCTCTCTCTATGCCTATACCATACCACCGCCGCGCCGTAGAAATGAAGGATAGCATTGAGATCCGATTCAATTTTTATGGATCCGTGCTGGCCACGATTCAATTGAACGAACCGTATTACCAGCAGTGAATCAATTATCACGACTCTTTAAACGAACGATCGCATTGTGATCTGATTCAATTCTCACGACTCATTTTTACGGCTCATCGTTCAAATGTTATGGATCCGTGCTGGCCACGATTCAATTGAACGAACCGTATAACCAGCAGCGAATCAATTATCACAACTCTTTAAACGAACGATTGCATTGTTATCTGATTCAATTCTCACGACTCTTTTTTACGGCTCATCGTTCAAACGTTATTGATCCGTACTGGCCACGATTCAATTGAACGAGCCGTATTGCCAGCAGTAAATCAATTATCACAACTGTTTAAACGAACGATCGCATTGTTATCTGATTCAATTCTCACGACTCTTTTTTACGGCTCATCGTTCAAATGTTATTGATCCGTGCTGGCCACGATTCAGTTGAACGAACCGTATTGCCAGCAGTGAATCAATTATCACGACTCTTTGAAGAACGACCGCATTGTGATCTGATTCAATTCTCACGACTCTTTTTTGCGGCTCATCGTTCAAATATTATGGATCCGTGCTGGCCACGATTCAATTGAACGAACCGTATTGCCAGCAGTGAATCAATTATCACAACTCTTTGAACGAACGATCGCATTGTGATCCGATTCAATTCTCACGACTCTTTTTTACGGCTCATCGTTCAAATGTTAAGGATCCGTGTTGGCCACGATTCAATTGAACGAACCGTATTGCCAGCAGTGAATCAATTATCACAACTCTTTGAACGAGCGATCGCATTGTGATCCGATTCAATTCTCAGGACTCTTTTTTACGGCTCATCGTTCAAATGTTATGGAGCCGTGCTGACCACGATTCAATTGAATGAACCGTATTGCCAGCAGTGAATCAATTATCAAGACTCCTTGAACGAACGATTGCATTGTGATCTGACTCAATTCTCACGACTCTTTTTTACGGTTCATCGTTCAAATGTTATTGATCCTTACTGGCCACGATTCAATTGAACGAGCCGTATTGCCAGCAGTAAATCAATTATCACATCACGACTCTTTGAACGAACGATCGCATTGTGATCTGATTCAATTCTCACGACTCTTTTTTACGGCTCATTGTTCAAATGTTATGGATCCTTGCTGACCACGATTCAATTGAACGAACCAGCAGTGAATCGAATCTCACGATTCATTTTTAATACTCGTTCAAATGAACGACTCGTTTAATCTTGATGAAAAAAAAATGATTTAATTTGAATGATTTAAGTAAACCATTTGGACTTAAGTCTTTAACTGACTTATTGCAGCTCTGTCTACAACACATTTAAATATCGGTTGGGTATATTTTTTCTAATAAAAAGATATCTAAGAGCCCTTTTGTTACCAGTTAATAAAAACAAAAACGCCCGATCCTCTATTTTCACAAAATTAATCCACGGAGCCCGGCCCTGCACTTAACGAGGAGGCGGATTAAGAGCCTCGGCCCTTCGAAAAATGTTTAACTTCGTCCGGGACATAAAAAGAGAGGAAATACGAGGGCTGGGGAGGGGTAGGTGGACGAAGGGGAGGTAAAAGTTTGCTTAAAAAGTTTTAATTGAAATGAAAGAGTAGGGCCGAAGGCGATTCGGAAGTTGTACGATCGCTCTCTTTCTGGGCGGATGGAAAAGAATAAAAAAACGGCGGGGATTGTTTCCTGAAAAATTTCAATTTTCGAATAGTTTGATGACAGAGTTTCTTGTTTACTCCCGAGGAATCCTTGTCGGATATCTATTTTTACCTCTAAACATTTTTTAGATTTTAAAATCATTTTTTAATTAGGTACTAAATTTAAATAATAAAATAAAATTAGTACAGCGTTTAGATTGGAAAGTGCCCATAAGGACAATGTAAACACTATTTGGCGCTATTGTTGTAACGGTCGCGACCCAAAGCTTTTGAAAATTTCGGAGCAGTTCGACTTTTTCCGGAATTATATCGCCAACTATTATTTATTCAAATTTATTATTCTTTTCTTTTAATTTTAGAAATAAAATAGAGTATGTTGCATATAAGAAACTTTATTTTATATAAGGACATGAAAGGTATGAAATACCTATGAAACATTGGAAACCCACGCGACGTTATGCCACGATCCACGATGGTTTTTGCAGTTCACAGTTCACAGCACAGCTTTTTAAGTTTCTAATGCCACTTTTTCACAATTATCATAGGTTTGAGTAAATAAAACTTAAATCAAACTCACAAGATAGCAATAATTACTTTGAAAATGGACGCTTTAAACACTTTTCAGATTTTTTTCAATGAGAGTGGTTTAGATTTTGAAAGATTTTATAATTTCTGAAGATTCTGACTTTGACAAAAGATATGGACAAGAGAAAATTATTTCTGTTTTTGTTTGTGGTTGTTCTTAGCAACCGCTATAGTAGCGCCAGATCGCGTATAGCGGTCGCGACCCAAAATTTTGACGGGCATTCCAATCTAAAATTGATACAACGAGAGGATACTTGACAGTGACAATTATATTTTTTTACATTTTTATTCACACAGGTAAACTATATTTTCTGTAATTTTTTAAATGCCTTTGTCGACTTTAGATATGAGGCGTCAAGTTGTAAAACCCGTCTTATCCATTTAAAAAAAATGGCCTAATGACACATATTAATAGTGGGATCCTAAAATCTGCATAAACGTAGTCCTAAACTACAGTAAAAGTCGCGTATTCTTATATAAAATTCACTACAAATTACGTTACTGCGGCAAAATCCGTCTTATCCACTTATACTTGCTTTTTATTGTCATTATTTTTACATATCCCGAATTTTTTCATAAGCTTTTTACACAATTATACTTGTGTAATATTACTACTGACGTCTTTTCAAATCCTTACTTAATTTTAATAACATAGTATATTTAATAAATCAAGTTAGGATGCAAATACTGTATGATCGAAAAAAAAACAGCGTCCAGTTGGCTAGGAAATGCATAAAAATACATATAAAATGACAACGTTCTTCATTTCAGAGCCAATATGCATCATACCGCAACAAAACCTGCTTTATCCGAATTATTTTTGTGTCTTTTTTTCTAAATAAAAACTGCAGTTTAACTCTCACTCACTGCTTGTTAAACTCAGTTTATAATCATCTGCTGATGATGCTAACATGGTTAGCGAAACGCGCGTCCAGTGTAAAAGTAAAAGTGTTTTGGTGTATTGTGGTGATTTAGTGTAATTTTATTTTGCTGTGTAACACCAAAGGTTCCAACCCTCAACTGCAATCTTTTTTTCTTTAAAAATGAAATATTAATTTTTATTTCTAGAAAAACGAGATACAAAACAATGATTCCACTCAATGGACCTGAAATTAAAGGTCAAACATTTGCTGAAACAGTTTTTGCTTATTATCTCGAACCAACGTTTGTGAGATAAGAGGGTTTTGCAACTTGACGCTTCATATAGGAGAGGTCGGGGCATGATGACGAACGGGGCAAGATGACGAAATACCCATTTAAAGAAAACACTACATCCTAAAAATCCCATTTATTTTTCTATAAATTCCTTTAAGTGTATAATACGTCGGGTTACACATAGATGGAGCTATCATATTTGCATCGGGTTTAAAAAATCATAACCGCTTTTCACACCTGTGAAAATAAGCAATTTTGCAGGTTTAAAGAAAAATAGAAGCCCCTTTCATAGTTAATCTTGATTATTGTGAACATTTTAAATATTAGAAGATAAGATACAACCTAATTTCACTTAATTAATAATTTAATTTTTGCTGTTTCCTAAAAAATGTTTCCTTGGGCAAGTTGACGGAGGCAAGATGACGAATTCGTCAACTTGCCACACTGTCTAAAAAATTAGTGAAATTCATTTTTTGATGTTTTTAGATGGTGAGAACTTATAAACACCGTACAGATAGACGCTCTTGGTCAGAAGACGTGTTTATTGCCGCGTTTCACTCTATTTTGCACGACCATAAGTCAGTTAAAGCTGCCAGTATTGAGCATGGAATCCCGGAAGCAACATTAAGACGTTATATAAAAAAGCAAAATAACAACGAACCAATTCCTCTTAGTGGTGGGAGATTCAGAAGAACGTTTTCTGATGCTCAGGAAGCTCAGTTTGTGACTTACCTGAGTATTAGAGCATTGTTAATTAGAAGCAGAAAAGCTTGCTAATTTAATTCTCCAAGGACCCTCAGGATTGAATAAAATGGATTCTGCAAAGAATACACACTATGAAATACGTTGAAATAAGTTGATTCTGTCAAAGTCAAAAGAAATGTATTTCAAAAAAATTGTGAAAAGCAAGTAGGAAAGAAGAAGAAAACTAATGACATTTTTTGTCCTGGCTGCCAGGGATCCTATATTGAGCCTCCTACAGAAGACTGGATTGAATGTAACACGTGCGAGAGTTGGTGGCACGAGTCGTGCACAGTCTATGAAAAAGATGGCACATATACCTGCTTATAATCGTCATCTTGTCCCTATAGGCTCGTCATCTTACCCAGGTACTGGGGCAAGTTGACGAAAATTCACTTTTTTGCTTTTTTCTTTATAATTTTTCAAGAGTACACTTGCACAGATATAACATTGCATGAAGGTGAAATTTTGGTCTCCTTTGATGTATCTTCGTTGTTCCCAAGTGTTCCAATTCCACATACTTTAGGCTACTTGAAGGAATTACTGAACGCAAATGGTCTCGACAACAAAACTGTGAGTGAATATATTGAGCTTACATCGTTATGTATGAAACAAAATTGTTTTCAATTTAATAACAACTTTTTTGAACAGCGGGAAGGTACAGCAATGGGTAATCCATTGTCTCCATTTTTGGCTAATTTATTCATGAGCAGGTTTGAAGTGGAGGCTAAGAATCAGTTTGAGTATTTTCCAAGAGTATGGTTTAGGTATGTGGATGATATTTTTGCTTTTTTTTTGACACACATTCAGACACCATAGATAATTTTATTTCTAAGTTAAATAATCGTTTTCCTTCCATTAAATTTACGCATGAAATTGAGAACGACGACAGATTACCATTTCTAGATGTATTAGTTATTAGAAATACTAATAATTGCCTGGAATTTGATATCTATAGGAAAAATACGACCACACGCAGATATATTCCTAATGAATCACATCATAGTGTTGAACATAAAATGGCTAGTTTAAATTTCTTAGTTCATAGATTACTTAGTTTCCCACTTTCCAACGAAAGATATGAAATAGAAAGAGATTACATTAGGAATGTAGCTGAGTGTAATGGATATTCTCCTTCACTAGTTGATAAATTAATTAGAGAACGTAGGTAGAGGTTAATGATTTCTGAAAATTCGACTTTTCAAGTGGAGAAAGATACGTCTAAATATTTTTCGATACCGTTTGATAGAGAGTTATCCCGTGGTCTAAAAGGAATTTTTAAGAGTGTCAATTATAAACTTGTGTATAGTGCTAATAATAAATTACAACAATTATTAGGTAATCCAAAAGATAAAACGCCTCCACTGGAAAGGTCGGGTATTTATGAAATTTGTTGTAAAGATTGTAATCAGAAATATGTTGGGCAAACTAGAAGATCAATATTAACTAGATTTAAAGAACATTTAGCTTAGATAAGATATGGTAGACCGGATAAATCTTGCGTTGCCGAACATATTGTTGATAATGAACATTGTATAGATCTTAATAAATTAAAATTAATTAAACAAATCTCAAATTACAGGCAATTAGATGCATATGAAAGCATCAGAATTAATAAATGTAAAGATAGTATGAACAGAGTCAACGGTCCAATTCCTTCAAGTTCTTTGTTCCTACTACTCTAGTGGCGGAAATCTAACTGTTACGCTCAGTTGGCTCTGACTCGGTTGGCTAGATTTTGCCACGCCCACTCGGTGCCCACTGAGCGAGTATATAAACGCTCAACTTGTAGATTGTACTTTAGTTTATAATCATCTGCTTATGATGCTAACATGGTTAGCGAAACGCGCGTCCAGTGTAAAATAAAAGTGTTTTGGTGTATTGTGGTGATTTAGTGTTTTTATTTTGCTGAAATGGGATCTTTTTTTTAAACCCGTTAGTTCGTGTTTTGAAGCCTTTTGTATTTTACTTCGCCAACTTGCCCCGATCTCCCCTACTGATTTACTTTAAATTAATTTCTCAATCAATTGCGTTATATTAATTAAATTGTAAAAAAAATTTATGAAAATTCATAGAAAACATAAACATATTAACTTAACCTAATATGGGTTAAATAGATATTTTCCTAGATACAAAACAAATATTTTCCTAGATATTTTCATTCTTATGATTTAGTCAGAGTAGATCTTTATTATTTGATAAAATCTAGAATCTAGGTGGTTGTGATCTGTCTGACGTTACTTCAGCATAGCTATCTAATTAGTCCAACTTTAACATCATTTTGTGTCAGGTAAAACAAAAAAATCCTCAGAAATTTGCCGAAAATACAAATTAATCCTACATCAGTCAAAATTGAGATGATTCTATTAGTTGGTGTGCAGTGTGCATTCACGAACTAATAGAATCATCCCAATGCTCGTGCACAATTATGCTTATGCATTCACCAACAATGCTCCTGATTCTAATTAGTTTTTTTTATGGGGATATGTTAAAGAATTTTATGCAGTTAACAGGAAAGGAAGCATTTTGAGCATTTAATTTCATTTAGCTAATTTTTGTTACATAATTATAGGTTTATATCTCGTTTTAATTCTGGGATAATTAAAATATGTTTTAAACTTGTATCTTTTTAATACCGATAAGTATTTTGCTCTCCTTCCTTTACTTTTTTATTAAATTAACAAAAGGTATATCACAGCCACCCTAGATTTTTTCAAATAATAAAGATCTACTGACGCAAAATCATAAAAATTAAAATATCAGCAAAATCTTTGTCAACCATAATAATATTTTGAAGATATATGAATTCCCCATTGAATGCCGGAATAATATACTGGGTGTTCTATTTAAAATAAAGGAGTAATTTGCTTTTAAAAGTGATCAATGTTCCATATTAATTTTGTCTCACCCTGTATAATTTTTGAGGTTGTGTCTTTCCATTGTGGTGTTCCGTTACAAAAAACACAACTTTGATGTTTAACTTTTTTTTGGGACGCCCTGTATAACTCTATATATTTTTATAATATGCTTTCAATCAACCTACATATGCTCCCAAAATTTCATCTTGATATAAACTGCCGTTCTCCTTGGAGTCTCCGAGTCGTATGAGAGGTGCCACCCTGTACAATGGATATTTTAAATACATTTTAGGCTACACCGGCTAAATTACAATAATTTAGCCAACCCTTTTATTGAAATTTAAAATTAATTCTTTAATTTTAGAAAATATTAAATATGTCAAATTTTATTTTTTATAACTGACATTTTTTTAATTGTTGAAAATATTTAAAATTTATTCCAATTTGAAATTATTATAATTTTGTCAGCTATTGAGACATCTAATTAAAATAATAAAACAATTTTATGTCAGTGATTTAATCGGCATTTTTCTTAATAAAACTAACGTTCACCATAATGTCAAGAAAATTCCGAATGGTAAAATTAGAAAATAGAACTGAGTATTTCTGTTTCTGGTCCAAAAATATTTATCTTGAAATAGGCAAGTGCATAGAGATAAAAAGAAATCTTATATGTCATTATATAGGGTGTAATAAGAACAAATATTTTAAACAATGCTTGTATATTTTAATGCCAGAAATGCGTTCATTATTTTAGAAAATATTTTTGTACGGCAGGATTTCTTGAAATTTTTTTAGAACATTCTCATGACCGTATATGGTACAAAAATAAAATGAATAAAAAAAATGAAAAGTGAAACCAAAATTAGTAAATTCTCTGAAAATTATAATAAACACATGATTAATCTACAACAAAACTATTAAAATCTATCCATACATAATATTGACACTTGTTGTCTACCATTTTATACTGTTATAATACAGATAAATTGTGTTCTCTCTGTATTTCAGTCTGGCCTTATGTTGAAGTAACGGAAAATAGAGAATATAGGTACTAATTTTCATTATTTTTTTTTGTAACTAAAAATCTGTTAAATAAAACACAAGACTATGTAAAAAATTATTTATTAACATCGTATAAGTTTTTAACAAAATGCATCATTTAAAAAATACAAAATAATTAACAAGACATCAGTAGTGTGTGTTTTGACAACTCCAAGGGAAGTACTCTTATGTAATGTTTTTTTTGTTATTTTTTTCTCGGGGAGGGTATATAATAATGAGTCCGAATCCGTACAGAAATACAATATGGATTACAGATAGACTTACACCGGAGGAATTTTTTGATTTATATTCTATAAAACAATAATGTTTCTTCTTATTAGTTTTTTTTCTACACCACATCTATTATAGGTCATCTCATTAATGAACTATATTTATATATTGATCTTCTCTGTGTGTGTTTTTTGTGATTCTTGAAATGGAGATCTATACATAACTATTTATTTGAAGCACTATGCAGTGTTGCCATGCCATTTTTTATTTACTGAAACTTTGGTTAAAAGTAGTATGTGGAAAAAGTGGTTGATGACTAGAGGTTATTTTCTAAAAATTGACATAAAACTTGTCAAAAGTTAACACTAGGGATAGTACCTTTCGAGACACAAAAATCTATTTCCAAAAAAATATATTTTGTCGAATTTTAAACTATACCATTTTGAAATCATTTTTACTCAATATAAAAATTAATTACAACCATTAAAAAATAAAGAACAACAAACTTTTCCTCCAAGAATCACAAAAAGACACTTCAAATTACAACTCGCCTTAAAAAATTCCCATTTCAACAATATTATTTATTATTACTTTGTCAACTACCATGCTATTTACAGTATTATGTACACGTTTGATTGCAATCCCTGTCGAGAATCTCCAGAAAACACTGCAGAATTCTCGTATTTTCGATTTTTTATTAGTTATTTATATCAACTCTTGTCAAAATTGTCTTTTTATCACTCATCACAAATACCTGCTTTATTTCATTTTGGAAAAACTAATACAAACAGTTTTATTTTCCAGTAATCCGTTGTTTTATAGGAGATTTATGTAAAATAATATGAGTTATTGTACATCATATGGGGGTATAAAACAATGTAAGAAAAAACTGTTTGTTTTAGTTTAAACATTGAACAGGCCACTTCTAGGTACATTTTTGTTAAATGTCCCTGCTGATCTTCTCTAGTGTCCCTTTATATTCCTAATCTTCATGGTTTACTTCATCAACGCAGTAGATTGTTACCGTCTAATGCCTATGACAAGTAGAGCCATCAAAACGTTGAACATCGAGACAATTGGTCTTATTCCATCTGTAAAGAAAAAAGAAAACGTTTATTTTAAGAATATTATACTTAATTATCAGGTGAAAAATATGATCAAGCTGAATCATAATCCAAGGCGCTTATCTGTTTATCCACACACTGGATAAACAGACAAGAACACAAAGGTCTTCATCCAAAGACATTATTCTAAAACCACAAAGAAACTGATAATGCTCAGCAGGACTACGACACGTCTTTGACGGGACATACTATGGATGCCCATGGTTACCTGAACAAGCTCTTGTATCAAGGCCTTTTTATTCGAAAGCAAGGCTTGAACCTCAGAAGACACGTCATTTAAGTACATTTAAAAATAAATATATTTCATTAAATCCAAAACATTCACTTTTAAGACACTCTGTATACATAAGTAATTATCGATTTTTAAAATATTATTCACAAACTAGAGAGAGGGAAATCAGACAACGAACAGAGATGATAGGTGTTAGGTAATAGTGTGGTAATAGCCTTTAGACTACGGTTCGGGACGCACTGATGTTGTTTTGGTATGTGAGTTTTGGTTTTTGTGACAAAGAGTGTTATTAAAGGTAAAGTAAATGTTTTCTCATTATTTAACTAGTGTTAACTAAATATATAAATATAATAATATTTTATTTTTCTGTGGAAATATTCTGCGCTAAAGCTTTTCCTTATTTATTTGATCTGACATGGTATGTATTTACTGGATTCGATTTATGCTGTGAATAATTTCTAGTTTAAAATTAAGTCTAAATGCAACCGTTTACTCTCCATTCGTGTTGATGTTTTTGGTTCACTACGACTAAACTGTCACAATAAGGGCCTTTAAAGTTAAAACCAAAGAATGGTATAACTCATAGTCTACAGATATTGGCACCAAACATATCAACTATAGCTGCATATAGCCTCCCAAATCCAGGCACTTTAGTACCTGCAAGTGGGAACCTGCTAACCAGGGCCGGATTTCCGCCTAGGCCTACAAGGCCCGTGCCTAGGGGCCAACGAAATGTTAAGACACATGGAATGGGTCTGCCCCGTATCGATCGATGTTTGAATGAGACAGACAAGAAGGATAGCGATAGTCAGGGCAGAAAATGGCTTCTTGTCATTAAAACCGTATGCTTTTGTCAGTTTTTGGTGCATGTTTTTAGAGATTTTTGAGTGTATTTTTGTTTCTGGTGGAGTTTTAAACTGTTATTTATACTTTTTGGTGATTATTATAAACATTTTTGGACCGCATAGACGATTTTTTAGTTGTATTTGTGTTGCAATGGTTGAATTTTGCAGCGCAGTGAATTGTAGCAATAGGCGAACAAAGGAGGTTAAAATGAAGTTTCACACGTAAGTTTTCCCCTTAGATTAGTAATGGATTGCTTAAACATTATCTATTTTTTATAACTAATAGAATTCCCAAGGACCCCAACTTAAGAAAGTTATGGTTACTGGCCATTAGAAGCGAAAATTTTACTCCAAGAAAGACAAAACATTTTACTTCAGAAGATTATGAAGTAAATGTTTATGGAAATAAAGTACAAAAAAATCAGCTGTTCCCTCTGTCTTTGATTTCCCTGCCCACCTGAAGAAAGAACATAAGCAGCGAAGGGTTTTAAAGCGAAAACACACAGAAGTTGTTTTAAAGGAAGGAGGTAGGTATTTTATTTGAAATTTAAGTTTTTTGCATTTAAATTATTGCTAAATTTTTAACTATATTGAAAATTACAAGTAGGCAAGCTTTGTAGAAGTAACTCAAACAGCTGCTTATTTATAGTCATTTACAGGGGGGCAGTAGACAAGTGGTAACTAAATTTTAAGTTACTGGTTTTGAACACGTATCCAGGGGCGTAGATAGGTGTATGCTATGGGGGTGGTACTATGATTAAGTCGCAAAAAAAATCGCCGTCGGAATTTTTTTGTCGAATTAAAACGACGGCGATTTTTTTGTCTTCAAAAAGATATAAAAACATAACACAAAAATTAAAATATAGATTTGTAAATAACATAAACAAAAATAAAACAACGACGTTTATTAGTTAATTTTCTATAAACTATAAAAAAAAACTCTAAACTATAAAAAAAAACTATATAAACTATAAATAAAACTACAAAACAAAATCAAGTTTTCTAGTACGCTGTTTGGAAAACCTATCAATAACAGCATCAACATTTATTTCAATATCTTTATGGATATTGATTAGAGTTAATCCCACTAATCTGTCCTGGCCAATAAGAACACTTTGTGTGCTTTTAATTAGGTCGAACATATTATAAACGATAAATCAACATAATTAAAAGCATACAAAGTGTTCTTATATGTCGGATTTTAATTAAAAAACTCCTTTCATAGTCAATGACTATTTCAATCCTCGTATCTCGTCAAGCGTCAGGGGGGGGTACTGTCCCCCAGTACCCCCCCCCCCCCCTTATCTACGCCCTTGCACGTATCATGCATTTTACTTGTTACTTACAACTAATTACTAATAAATAAACTAATTTAAAGTGTTTTTATTACTATAAATCTGAAAATATTCCTCATATTTCCTATACCGGCCATTTAAATCCGCGCGTCTTTTGCCCTGACTATAGCCGTCTTGCTCTCGGACCTCTCTTTCTTATGTTGGCTGCATATTCCGCTCATTGCTTAGATTGCCCGGGGCCATTCCATGTATCTTAACATTTCGTTGCTAGGGGCCCAGCCAGCCTAACTAATGAGTGACGCGCAACTTTTATATATAAGCTCAAAAGCCTGGCTTATCAAAACGCTTTATCGAAAGTATTAGCTTAAAGGTTAAAGTCATTAAACTCGATTAAAAATTATATGTTCTATACTAGTGTATTTAATTCGGTAAATTTTCAAATTGGCTATGACATGGGGGGCGAAATGTCAAGTGCCCAGGGGTCTTGGATGTCTAAGTCCGGCATTGCTGCTAACTAACAAAATCTCTTCAGTTATGAATGTTTTAAGTGTATTAAACTTCAAACCTTGGTACGAGGACAGTATTTGTATTATATATTTGTATTAATTATTATTCCTTTTTTAATAAAGTTCAGAACAGCATAGTTGGATTCTTTAAAATCGTGATCAAGGTTTTCTCTGCTGTGTTCTTTTATTTTGAATTCCAGGCAGAGTACGGCACTCCTTTCATTTCAATTATTAATAATAGTAGTAAAATAAGTAGGGCTATTTACAAATTTAGCGTTTGATTTACATAACCTATTCTCCTCAAATTTCCCTAATATTGTTTCTGTCTAGCGCATCCGAGGTAAGTCACAATAAAAATATTTATAATACAACGTAGGTTCCTTTATTTCAGTTAAACTTTTTGTTATACAGTTGGCCAAAGTGGCCATGTGGGTGCAGGCGGTTTGACATAATTTTTGCAAGAATTTTTCCTCCGATAGCCAGTAGTGAAATTCCTCGGTAGTTTCCGCAGTCTGATGCACTTCCTTTGTTCTTAAATATATTCACTATATTCGCGTTGCCAAAGTCCTGAGGTACCTCTCCGCTTTCCCATATGACATCAAAGAGAGCCTTAAGACGACCAATAAGTTCTTTACTTGCACACTTATAGATTTCCGCCGGAATCGCGTCACAGCCAGCAGATTTGTTGTTTTTAAGCTATTTTATGGAGTCCTTTATTTCCTGTTCTGTTATTGGGATGTCTAATACATCGAGGTTGTTGTACTGAGGTATTATGTTGAGTGCTTCCATATTGGGGTTGTTTTCTTGGTTAAGGATATGGCTGTAATGCTCTTTCTAGCGGTTTCTGATTTGCTCTTCCTCTTTTAGGAGTTCGCCATTTTGTGCCATGATTGGGCATCTTGCCTTCTTAGTTTGACCGTATACTTCTTTTACAGCCTCGAAGAATTTACGATATCAAGGACCCGCATGGTGTTGGACTGAGGAGCCTATAACTGGTAGAGCAAGCCACTACGGACAAGATTCGGGAAAAAATCAGGAGTAAATCTCTGGTAAGTAAACATTTTATTATTATTTTTATTATTTCACTGTCAAGGATTTTCCTGTTGGACAGGTTATAGATATGCAGCATTTCTTGACACGTGTCAGCTATTTTTTTATAAAACGCAAATTTCGTTTACGTCAGAAATATCTTCTTTAAGATCCCGTTGGCGATCCGTGCCGGCGCCGTCCAGAAATCTCCAGGACAAACAGAAACGATGATGCGAAAGAAAGAGTCGCGACCCTGAAAGGGCTCGAGGGGAGGGCCGAAGGAAGTGAGGCTCCGTTATTTTTCCCTTCGGGGGCGTTGTTTGCTTAAAGGGGGCGCCGGATCGTGACCGCCCCCCACTTCCGGCCCTTTCCAGAGGCCGAGACATTGTAAATTGTTACTTCCAGCCGGTATTTGTTGTGTAAACACCTCGTTCGAGTGGGTCACGGATCTCATCGCTTCGATATGGAAGCGGTGATTTCGTTTCTTTTATTTTCTCCGAGCACGACGGTACAGATAAATTGGAATAGATTTCGGTTTATTTTTAAATCGGTACAAACGTAAATTGTAACGATTGCTAAACAGGGTGTCCCAGAAATAAGTGCAACTATTTTAACTGGGAGTATATAGTTCAACCCCAGAAACACGCCTATGAGGTTTTTTTCACGAAATTTTTTTTTGAAAATTCGGATTTTTTTAGTTTTTAGTTAAAAACATAATTTCTTGATAATATGGCAACATAGGTAGTAGATTAAATTTACAAGAAAGAAAATCCAGTAAAGATCCAGTGGTTCTCAAAATTTTAGCAAAAACTATTTTTTTGGAAATTTTCAAAGTAAAATAACTTCGTTATTTTGGACTTATTTGAAAAACGATAAAGAGGAAATATGTTTCTTTTATCGAGATCTACCACCGCTTAAAATATTTGCATTTATTTCTGGGACACCCTGTATAGGGTGTTTCAAAAAATATGTGCAATCTCTCGTGCGGAGATTCTTCACGTAAAAATAAGATTTATTTTTCATATCAACATAGGTCCGATTCTGCTTTGTTTCGTAGCTACAGGGTGTTAAAGTTAGTCTTAATAATTTTTCGATTTATTATAATCTTCTTCCAAGTACGTTTAGTGATTGGATTGAAATTTTGAGGGTAAAAGTTACTATAAGTGCTACATATTTTAATGCTAAAAAGTGTCGATAAATTTTTCAGCAACATGCATATGGGTTGTTGGTGGAATATTAAAAAAAAACATGTGCGCCACTGACTTGTTTTTTTGATATCAAAATTCTGTAGGCCGTTTAATGCCAATTAAAAGTTATCTCTTGATATTTTGTTGAATTCGGCCTCCTTGAGATAAACGCAATTTTATTAATCACAATTAATAAAATTAAAATAAAAATAAAATTAATAAATTATTTATTTTACTTAATTTATTATTAAATACCATTACTATCAGTTGTTATTACTATTAGCCTTGTTTATTAAAAATATATATACAAGGCTATTAGTCCAACATACAGTAATTTCAAATAAAAAAATAATGGTGTTTAAGATAATTATAAAAAACCTAATTTTAAAAAAGTTTTAACATCCTGTAACTCTAAAACTATGCATTTCCATACCCATATTTTTAGGAACTTTTTTTCATATTTTTTGATGAGAAATCAATGAGTAGATACTAGAGTAGGAGAATGGAAATAGTCAATACATATCATTATTGACAAAAAAAATTAACACGTTGATTAGGTAGTTATTTGACTGAAATAATAAATTTAGAAAATTTTAATTTTTTTAAATTAATCATATTTTTTTCTGCAAAAAAATAAAAACAAAAAAGTTTCTGTTAGGTTAGGTTAGTTTGGCACAAAAACATTTCAAATTTATGATTTCACTCTAATAACAATTTAGTCAACATGTTTAATTTATGTCAATGATGACAGACAGGTGATTGATAATTTCGATTCCAAATATCTCGAGAACCATTACTCATAGCTATTTTTACCAAGAGGCCTTTTTTACGTAAAAACACGTCGTAAATGTATATTTTTTACTCAGTAGTTTTATACAGGTACGGATGAAAAGTTATTACTCTTCAAACCAATTAAAAAATATATAAGTGGCGCCCTCTACATGCAGGAATCATATTGATATCAAAATCAAATTTCTCATGTCAAAAAACTCACAGACACCAATTTTCATTCAAATATTGACGTTACTTCATAAATTATTTGAAGAAAATCGAAATAAAAATGAAACTTCTACACCCTGTATCTCTGACACTAAGCAGTTTAGGACATATATTTATACGAACTTTGTTACTTATTTTAATGAGCAGAATATGCTGCCGAACTTTCCGGAATACAGTTCGGACCACCCCTGTATATGTATGCAACACAGGGGCGGATACAGAAATTTATTTTAGGGGGGGCCCAAATCAAAAATAATGTAAAATATGCCTTTTAGGGCGTCATTTTTAACCCAAAAGGCTAATATTTAACCAAATTTACCGATTTTAGGGGGACCCTGGCCCCATGGGCCCCCCCTCTGTATCCGCCACTGATACAACTTTTATTAACTTCAATGCTACGGAAAGGGGGATAATAGTGATGAGAAATTGTGATACTTGAAGAATGAAATCGAAATTATATTACCATAGAAACGCTTATGATTTTTAGGACTCTTTATCAAATATTTTATTTTATCAAAGAATTTGACAGTGTGATTTTACAAAATATTGTATAGTCAAATATCTTTTATAAAAGATCTTTGACAAAGAATTTGATAGTGTAATTCTGGCCTTAGAAATAATTCAACTATATTTTCATTTTTTTTTAATTTTTTCTAAAACGCTATGGACATTTGAAAAAGTATAAACGGGATTAACAATTTTAGAACAAGCAAAATTTTTTATGAAGAATGCATTTTCCTCACAATGTCAATAATAAAAAAGTTTTTCCTCTTTTAAAGACAATCCGGAGACATGAAACATACTGTATAAATGATGTATGGGGCTTAAGGAGAGGAAGGAAGGAAATTAAAATGAACTGTGTTGATTTAATAATTCTAGTAGAAAAACTGATGGAATAATAACACAGGGTCAATAATCCATAATAATAATTTAAATATAAATTTTAATATAAATTTTGATATATTTTGTACAAATCTAAATTAATATTCAAGTAATATTAACAAAATATATTTATTATTTTATACATTATTCAATAAAACTCAATTCATAAAAAGTACTTTTATTCAAATAAGAATCCTTTTTGTCAATAAATTTTGCATAATATTTTTGGCATAAAATTTTGTTAAAGTTTGCGCTTTCAATGTTTATATTTCCTGCTTTATTCTGCTTTTCCTGTTTATATTTGTTATTATAACTTAATAAATAACATTATGATTATTTATATAGCCCTGTGTATATCTGTATATTATATACTTCCGATCCAAACACCAAACTTAATTTAAACAACATAAAATTGCTGTAAAATTCCGCAAATAAATAATAAGTTGACATAATACTAGTAATAATTTGAAACCAATCGGCGCATTCGACAAGCAATAAATCAACTGCACAAAAAATTATCCCCCAACGTTGCCAGATTTCGCCGGATACGAAATTTATTCGTTTCATGCCATACTGGACGCATTCTAATATTAATTATGCTATATTAAACCAGTTCGGTGTTGGTTTTACACGAATAACTTTTGATTTGTTGAGGCTTCATATTTGATTTTGAATTATTTACTTAGATAATTGCAATTTTAGGCATTTAAAATTGGTGCGGATAATGTCCAGTGAATGCTGATTTAATATTTTATTAGTTTCAGGGTTGTGTTGTATTTTAAACATTTTGTTTTTTCAACTGTTCAACATTTTTTTTGTTACTCACAATCAAGTGTTTTAAAACATCATTAGCGGCCCACTAAAAATTGCAGGCCACTAAAAAATAGAAACCATTTTGCCAGTGGCATAGATAAAGGAATAGTTATTTTTTATATAAGACGATAAAATGGTATTTTATCGTGGACAGAGAGAATTAATTCACGAGCGATGAAATCGGGAGACGATAATGCAATTTTATCGTCGTGTATAAAACAATATTTGTTTCCATAGCGAGCCACCAAGCAAAAAACCTCACATTACATTTGCAACATTGCAGTCAATCCCCAAACAGTTTGCTTTGTAATGTTAATTTCTAAACGTTGTGTCGTGATTGATGAAACCTTGCTACAGAAACTTTGTTTTTGAATGGTGATTAAAACGTTTTTTCTGCAACATTGCAACAAAGATTCAAATGAAAGATCCGCGCAAGTTAATAATAATTAATAATATAACAAATATACCATAAGATCGAAAAAAATAGCGTCTAGTAGACTTGGAAATGAATATCGATGACATTCTTCATATAATTTTACATATAAGATGACAGCGATTTTCTTTTCATAGCCATCGCTGACGCATTTTTTTTTTGATCATACGGATACGGTATAAGTTAGGTACGGTATGGTATAAGTTACCATACCGTTATATATATTCGGTTACGGTATAAGTTACGGTATACGGATACGGTTAGGTTAGGTTAACGCACTTGTTTTTTTACGTTTTTGGTATCATGTTTTATGCTTTTCGAATGAGATTTTAATGAATGTAAATGTAAGTATAATTTTATTATCATGTGTGTTTTAATAATGCTTAGCCATGAAATAAGTATAAAAAATTTTGTTTAGTTTGTTTATAAGCTAAATTTTGTTTTAGGTTAGCTTTTAGCCAACTGAAAATTGAAGTAGATGAAACCAGGATACGAGTATATCAATCTAATGATAAAATCACAAATAATATTCAGTATTAATTATTCTCAATAATATGTTTTTAATGATGTTTTAATCATTTGAGATTTTTAAAATAAGGACATAAAGGGGCCTCAAAGATTACTGTCACAAGAGGTAAGTTACTCATTGTTTTTTTTATATATTTTATTACAACTGATTGTTTTATTTTTACTACTTTAGAAATGATTGGATATAGATTTCAAAACTTTACCGAAGAGGAATTTGAAACCATGAATAATAAAAAATCAATTAAAATATAAGTTTGTTTTTCCTTGTATACCTATTTAATGTTATACTTTCCTTTTGTATTTTTGAATAAGAAATATATAATAATGTTTATATGGTACCTATATATTTTGTATTATTTCAGATATTCAACTTTTTTTCAAGATTTTTTTAGAAATTCGACTCAGAGGTCGAAGTTGTGTAATTCCTTATTTAATGAGCAGCCGAAAAGATCAGTAAGTTCTCAGTACTTGACAGTATTTTTGATATTTTTGAAACAAGTAAGTGATAAATTTATAATTTTTATTTGTTTTTTTCAATTTGTTTGACAAATTCGACTTTCTTGGTAGGGATATATTTATACCGAGCATTTTTATTTTTTCTAAGTCAATGGATATAGAGATATGCATATTTTTATCAATATTGTTTGTTTTTCATCAATACAATATTAGTAAAAGTATATTATACCTATCTAAAAGTCTACAATTTAATACCCATTAATGTTTCTGTTGATTATAACCTATTACTGATGTATTATTGTTAACATAAAATTGCTAATGTTCGTAAGAAAATTTTTTTTTATTAATTGATAAGTAAATATTAAAAAACCATTTCTATGTATACTCTCCGATGAATGAAATGGTTTTTTATTGCGAACATTATCTATTTTTTGCTATATTATTTTGGCAATAAGTCAGTTAATAAGTTATAACAAAATAGAAAGTTTAATGGACAATAAGTTTTGAAACATAGGTACAATATAATTTTACCAATATTGTATTGACGTAAAATTAACAATATTGCTAATAAATCTAAAATTAGTACTTTCTTTAACGTTACATTAGCAACGTTTCAATAATATTGTGAAATCTTCTCACGAGGTTGTGACAAGGTTTCAATAAACTTGCATCAACATTTTTTTCAACCTTGCACTGCAATGTTATTTGGCGGAAGATTAAGCTAACCTGTCACCTTGCATAAACCTCCCTACAATGAAAAAAGCAATGTTACACCTTGCTGTGCGAAGTTTTGGCAATGTTCCAGCAATAAATTTTGCTTGTTGGCGAGTTAGGTTTTAAAAAATATTCGGAAATTATTATTTCAAGGAATTTATTACGAGTAGAAAAAATATTGTGCTGGGTTGGCGTTGGTTTCTATGTAATTTGACAAATAAATAAAGCTGTCTCTTTAGTTGTCAGTTTTGAGTCAATATTTTTCAATTCTCTTTCGTGTCGATTGCTGATTGAATTATTGGAGCCAGAGGCTCAAAACGAAATAAGTAAATTACCAACAGATATTTAGGCTGAGGCGAAAAACGCCATATCCAAACTACTTCCATTTAAATCTCGAATAACTTATGAAAAGGAATACAAAAATTTTCAAAAATGGAAGCAATTAAAAAGCATGCGAGAAGAAATATAGTTTTCAACCTGTCCTCGCTGTTAAAGTATCATTTAATCTACCCTTGCAGTTAAAGTACTATTTTATCTACTATTTTTGATAGATATAAGGCAATTTTAACAGTTGCTATGGAAAACAGGATCTTCTTTCATTGCGCAGTAGTGAACGCAACGTTTACCGGCAGCCAGACGGGCCGCATGCTGTTCCAAAGAGCATAGTAAACGATATATTAAAGAGCCAGCTTTCTTCGAAATTATTCGGAATTTTTAAACAGTTAAGGTGACATCAAAAAGAAAAAATTTACCTCCATTTAACCGAGCTCGTATCTTTTCCAGATTTCCAGATCCCAGTGATGAGGCTCGAATTTAGAACACCCTGTACACGTTAAGTCAATTATAGTGCAAATTTTATTATTTCATTTATATGTATACTAGCGTGTACCAGCAACTTCGTTCGCGTCGAATTAATCATTTGTAATGGCGATGATAAAGCAAAGCAAGAATTTCCATTAACATACAAACTGGATAAAATTTTCTCACATTTATGTCAGCATGAGAAAAAACAATATAGCCATATTATTATATAACTTGGTAATATTTGAGGGGTAGTTTTATCTCGTTGGAATTTGACTTTCGAAAAATCTGTTTGCCAAAAATAATCTTTTTACGTCAAGCAGTTTAAGCAGAATCGTGGTTAAGAAATTACCCAACTTTTTCGGAACACCCTGTATGATTTTTTAAAAATTTTTAAAATATGTAAAAAAACCAAATAAATTACGCTTGTCCAAGCGTTTTCCCGAAAGACTAACCGTTTTTAAATAACAAATATTGTAATATTTGAGGGGCGTTTTCACCCTCTTGGAATTTGAGATTCGAGAAACCCCTCCTTAACGAACCTCTACACCCCACAGTCAATCCGTTTGCCAAAAATCAGCTTTAAACGTCAAGCAGTTTAAGCAGAATCGTGATTACTCAATGGTCATATTTTATGAAACACCCTGTATAAATTTATAAAAAATCTTAAAATATGTAAAACAATAATATAAAATATACGTGTTTAAGAGTTTTTCCGAAAAACTCACCGGTTTTTAAATAAAAATATTTTAATATTTGAGGGATAGTTTCACCCCCTTAGAATTCGAGTTTCGAAAAATCCCTTCTTATCGAACCTCTACACCCTAAAGTCAATCTGTTTTCCAAAAATCAGCTTCTTACGTCAAGCGCTTTAAGCAGTTTAAAAAATAAAATAAAATATACGTGTTTAAGCGTTTTTTCGGAAACTTGACCGTTTTTTAAATAAAAAATATTGTAATATTTGAGGGGTGGAACCTCTTGGAATTAGAATTTCGAAAAATCCCTTCTTATCGAACCTCTACACCCTAGAATCTACCTGTATGCCAAAATTGAGCTTCTTACGTTGAGCAGGACCGTGATTAATCAGTATGTCAGTCACTCAAGGATTTTATATATTAGTATCGATTCTAGGCCGAGTACGACGCTCCTTTCATTTCTTTATTCATTAGTATAGATTTATTATAAGAACTAAATAAAGAGAATAATTCCTAATATTTAAACCACCACTGACAAATCTATATTACACTCCCATTTAAATAAAAGAGGGTAAAAATTGACGTAATCGAAAGTCTATAGTGCGCGTGATTTGATTTTAGTATCGGTGGCATTTTTATTTTTTGGAACCACGTATGACCAACTAATATCAGGTTGCGTGCTGATATTTTTTGATCGATCCGCGACCGTCGATTTTTGTTTGAGCAGAGCTGCCGTTCAAATGGGCCGTATTTGAATACAAAGAGACGTATAGCGGTGAATTTAAATATTTACTCTGTCTCTCCACAGAGTCAGAACGAAAAAGAAATACCAGTCGCTCTGATTTTTTTTTGGTTGGCGTTACTTCGTACATTTTCAGTGAGAGGATTTCGAGATTGCTCTTTGTAAATGACAATGTATAACGTTCTTTTTTAATGTACTTTTTTATTTTAATTCCCCTAATCACCGTGATTGTTAATAGTTTTTTTAGACCTGTTTAGAAGTAAAAATACGGTTTTAAGTAGTTGTAATGACTTCATACCAAATAACCTGCTAGTCACGTGTAGTGATGGGTTGTTATTCAACTATCTGTTATCTAATTATTTAGAAATAACATAACGCAACCGTAACTACTTTTAAAAAATAACAGATATAAAATAACGATACGCAGAGATCGACCGTACGTGAAACAAAGTCGTCGCTCTGCACCGCCACGAAATTCGATGCTGCTCGAAGCAATTCCAAAAAACAACTAGTATGGATTATGGATGGAAAACATGTTATTTCGATAACCATCGATACAGGCGGCGAGATACAACGGACAACGGAGTGGGGAATGCGCTACCGGCGCGGCGCGGCGAACCTAGCTGCATCGGTCGATGGTCGTATGGGGCTTGCAATAGCTTAAACATAATAGGACATAAAAGAAGCAGCTTTTTTGAAACAGTTAGGGGCATAACGCCTGGCGGTAGAGATACCAGGAGTGGGAAAGTAACGCTGCTGCATCGGTCGATTGTCGATGGAGGTTCGAAACAGGTTGGAGAATAACGCATCAGTTGTTTTAGATACATTGATCTTCAACCTCTTACGAGCATAACGGGCGGGGGTCGAGATATTATGGCGCTGTATGTTTCAGTACTTACTTATTAAGTTTCAATATTTAGGTATTTATTTATTCTGAAAAATTTTCAGAATAATATTTTAAGATTTTTAAAAAAATGTATACATGGTGTTTTGAAAAATCTGGTCATTGATTAATCACGATCCTGCTTAAAGCCCTTGACGTAAAAAGCTGATTTTTGGAAAACGGATTGACTTTAGGGTGTAGAGGTTCGATAAGAAAGGATTTTTCGAAACTCGAATTCTAAGGGGGTGAAACCACCCTCAAATATTAAAATATTTTTTATTTAAAAACCGGTGAGTTTTTCGGAAAACGTATATTTTATTTTGTTGTTTTACATATTTTAAGATTTTTAAAAATATATACAGGGTGTTTCATAAAATATGACCATTGAGTAATCACTATTCTGCTTAAATTGCTTGACGTTTAAAGCTGATTTTTGGCAAACGGATTGACTGTGGGGTTGAGGTTCGATAAGCAGGGGTTTCTCGAATCTCAAATTCCAAGAGGGTGAAAACGCCCCTCAAATATTACAATATTTGTTATTTAAAAACGGTTAGTCTTTTCGAAAAACGCTTGGACACGCATAATTTATTTTGTTTTTTACATATTTTAAATTTTTTAAAAATCATACAGGGTGTTCCAAAAAGTTGAGTAATTGATTAACCACGATTCTGCTTAAACTGCTCGACGTTTAAAGCTTATTTTTGGCAAATGTGAGAAAATTTTATCCAGTTTGTATGTTAATGGAAATCCTTGCTTTGCTTTATCATCACCATAACAAATTATTAATTCGACGCGAACGAAGTTGCGGGTACACGCTAGTTTAAGTGTAAAATTAATTCGAACTCTAGTGTGTAGTCGGTTTACTTATGAGGAATATACTACACATTTTCTTATATTGCTATTTTTTGACCGCAAATGGTAAAATCATAACTAAGAGCTTCTCGCCCGTCGAGTGAGATGCACCCTGTACACTGCTACGCAATTCAGGATCTACGCGGATCGAGAGGCAGGGCGTAGGTAGATCGGAATGTATAGGTATAGACGAGTGGCGGTTAGGTTAGTTTAGGTCAGGTTCAGATATTTAGCAATATAATAAAGAATCCTGTTATTTTTAAGCTGTTATTTTAAGCTGTTTTTTATAAATATCTATAAAAGTTTCAACTGTTATCTACAAATAATAGTTTTGCCCATCACAAGTCACGTGATTAAGCTTGACCGGTACAGCGTTGTCCACTTTTATATATTTTCTTTTAATCAAAATATTTCAGGAAACAAAAATAAATTAATTATAAATATATAAACAGTTATTATTTACATCAACAAAACTCACCTTCTTAACAGCACTTAAGGAGCACAAAGGGCCATTACTACCTTTCCCGTTCAAAATATTCTAATAAAGTTGTTATGATTTTTTACGGCTAAAAGGGGTTGTAAAAAGAACAATGTTCGACTGCAAGGTCTGCTAGTAAACATTTTCAAGCTTAAAGAGCGAGAGAGAGAGCTTGAGATTTTGGTTTAAATAAATAGTGTTGTGATACTCTATTTATTTAAACCAAAATCTCATAATACCAAACTGAAGTGACTAAAACGAATGACAATATCAGGAAATAAATAAATAAATGAGAGCTACCACCAGAATTCTCAGCGCGAAATTTAAATTCCAGTTAGTCAGCACGGCGGCGCGACGCCGAATATGTCCATGGTTGGCAACAATGAATTTCAAAATCGCGGCCTCGATTACGTAACTAAAAGTTTAATTGATATCAAATATATCCTATACAGAGAAACAAATATAATTGGGCTTATAGATATACAGGACGAATTAGTGTTTCGGAAAAAGCACCATATCAAGTTTCTTTCTTCTTCTACCTATTTGAGATCCGTCGATCTGTTAGTTTTAAGGCCTAGAGTGTAGTTCGTGAACGAACTAGTTCCAATGAACTAGTAGAACTAGAACGACCCGGAACGAAAGGAACTAGTTCTCGGTTTAAAAGACCGAGATATAATATGCGACCGCGCCGAATATAGATCGATGCTAGGCGGGAGTGGGGAGTGACAGCCGTATGTTGCTGGTCTCGGACCGAAAGGACCGAGAGGAACTAGAAGAACTAAATAAAAAACTAGTTCACGGGAATTGGTCTGCAGTTCCGATATATAATACAAAGCGATGGCGCACAGTGCTTCGTCCCATGGACAAAAATCGAAAAAAAAGTTAAAATTTACTAATATCTGAATATGTAATTTTATACTTATAGCAATGTTGAACCATCCTGTATATTATTTTTCATAAACAGCGTTTTTTTGTTAGCAAATATTTTCACTAAAAATAAATTTTGCAATCATTATCTTATATCAATGAAAAGAATAACATTCATAATAGTTCTGTATATGGAGTTAAACGTAAACGAGTTAGTACGTACTTAATTGAAAGCCACTATGGATATTGTTAAACAAGGTATGTACTTTAAATTTATTTCTAAACAAGTTCGTTATTGTTTAGTTTTTATTTATTTTTAAAGCTTATTTTTGGCAAATGTGAGAAAATTTTATCCAGTTTGTATGTTAATGGAAATCCTTGCTTTGCTTTATCATCACCATAACAAATTATTAATTCGACGCGAACGAAGTTGCGGGTACACGCTAGTTTAAGTGTAAAATTAATTCGAACTCTAGTGTGTAGTCGGTTTACTTACGGGAACTACTAGTAATATAGATCGTAAATAGTAGTATGGACGAGTGGCGGTTAGGTTAGTTTAGGTCAGGTTCAGATATTTAGCAATATAATAAAGAATCCTGTTATTTTTAAGCTGTTATTTTAAGCTGTTTTTTATAAATATCTATAACAGTTTCAACTGTTATCTACAAATAATAGTTTTGCCCATCACAAGTCACGTGATTAAGCTTGAACGGCACAGCGTTGTCCACTTTTATATATTTTCTTTTAATCAAAATATTTCAGGAAACAAAAATAAATTAATTATAAATATATAAACAGTTATTATTTACATCAACAAAACTCACCTTCTTAACAGCACTTAAATAGCACAAAGGGCCATTACTACCTTTTCCGTTCAAAATATTCTAATAAAGTTGGGATGATTTTTTACGGCTAAAAGGGGTTGTAAAAAGAACAATGTTCGACTGCAAGGTCTGCTAGTAAACATTTGCAAGCTTAAAGAGCGAGAGAGAGAGCTTGAGATTTTGGTTTAAATAAATAGTGTTGTGATACACTATTTATTTAAACCAAAATCTCATAAAACCAAACTGAAGTGACTAAAACGAATGTACGAAACAATATCAGGAAATAAATAAATAAATGCGGCGACTTGACATTTTTTACAGCAGAGCTACCACCAGAATTCTCAGCGCGAAATTTAAATTCCAGTTAGTCAGCACGGCGGCGCGGCGCCGAATATATGGTTGGCAACAATGAATTTCAAAATCGCGGCCTGGATTACGTAACTAAAAGTTTCATTGATCTCAAATATATCCAATACAATCAGAGAAACAAATAAAATTGGGCTTATAAATATACAGGATGAATTAGTGTTTCGGAAAAAGCACCATATCAAGTTTCTTTCTTCTTCTACCTATTTGAGATCTGTCGACTTGTTAGTTTTAAGGTTGCCTAGAGTATAGTTCGGAACGAACTAGTTCCAATGAACTATTCCGATCCGGACCGAAAGGAACTAGTTCTCGGTTTAAAAGACCGAGATATAATATGCAACCGCGCCGAATATAGATGGATGCTAGGCGGGCGTGGGAAGTGACAGCCGTATGTTGCTGGTCTCGGACCGAAAGGACCGAGAGGAACTAGAAGAACTAAATAAAAAACTAGTTTACGGGAATTGGTTTGCAGTTCCGAGATATAAAACAAGGCGATGGCGACGCGACGACAGATCCGATGTTACCTATGGGCCATAGCGGGCGTAATTAGCACAGAAAATTGTCGTGGAAACTGTTTTTAATTTTTATTTGAATATTTTAAGAGAACGTTTCACTTTAGGTCCGTCAAATTAAGAAATGTCTTATAAAACAAGGTAGATATTTTTATATTATTAATTTTTAGACAAAAATAAACAACTTGATGTGACAAATTGTAAAATATGGGAGAAAACTTTACCTTCATATTTATTAATTTGAGTATCTTTTTTTAATTTTTTTGTTTTTATCTGCAATAAAACTTACCTATATGATTTTAATTATACGGAATTACACGTCTCGTAATATTTCTTGTACATTATAAAAATTATACTGATCATACTATGAATAGTTCCAGGGGTGGATGAGGAAGTGGAAACCGGCCCGGGAATAACAGGCAACCGGCCCAAATCCACAAAAACAAAATGACCATAACGAAGAAACATATTTCATTTATTAATATATAAGTAAGGGTGTTTTACGCACTTTTTTTTTTACAGGGTTCTACTGCTTTATTTCCATTATCGACAACGGTAATTTGATCTTGAATAGGCTACGATCTTGAGTCACGATTTTGAGAAACTTTAAGACTTCGTGGGAGAGCTCGTTTCGCAGCTTTTTCAAAAAAATATTGCACCGAGGCCCCCAGTTGTCAATCTACGTTACCGTATTCTTAGTATACACTTAGATCGAGACTATTTCAATTTACCTAATGCTATTCATTCTTTTTTCTGCTGCCAGTCAGTCATATTTATTAGTTATTAATAAAAGAATAATGGTAAAACAATACAGGGCGAGTTTTAAATAAGTGCAAATATTTTTTTCGGGGGTGGTATATTTCGACTTCAAGAACAGGTCTATGAGTTTCCTTTTCCAAAAAATGATGTTAAAAATCGTGCATTTTCTTTGAAATTTTCCTGTATATTTTAGAAAACATTTTAGAACTTCCTGTTCACCGCAAATTTTCCCACGGTATAGTTTCTTAATCTCTGATATTACGGCACGAAAAGAGGTGCAAATACCGAAAAATTGACGTGGCTCAAATTTTTTTTAAAATAAATCTTTTTTTAATTTTCAAACTTTAATAACTCGGTTCGACTTACTTGAAACACGGTAAAGAGAATATATTATGTTTCTTTTATTGAGATCTACTAGCCCTGAAAATATTTGCACTTATAAAGTCACCTTGTATAATATACATTTTCAAACCGAACCGATGTTTATTAAAATTATAAGTGTCTCGGAGAAAGACATCTTACAATAGTTATTTTACAAATTGGTGTTTATGTTTAAAAGCAACTGACGATTATACTGATGCAAATTGATTAGTTAGTTACGGAGTCTCTAAAAATCTTACGTCACTTTAGTTAGAATATTATCCAATTAAATTTTGCTAATCCAATCTTTTTTTGAGCTCTGATCGGGACCGACCGGCCCACCGGCCTATCTTTCCACCGGCCCACCGGGAATTTTTCCGTTTTCCCATATGGCCCATCCACCCCTGAATAGTTCTGACTTATAACGAAACCCATGAACCAGCAACGGAGATATTCTATTCGGGAACTAATGTGAACTAAAGACCTAGTTCAAGGAACTATTCCTCTGGAGGAAATCGAACTAAGGAACTAGTTCCTCCCAATGAACTAGAATTTCCACCTCTAATTAGTTGCCTCCCTATGAGTTCTCGAGAGGTGGACACTGCCAACTGTCTTTCCATCTTTTGGAGGTCTTCCAGGCTGTCTCTTACCCCCCGGTTTCAGTTCAAAATCCATATTTATTAGTCTGTTTTCTTCCATGCGTTTTATGTGTGCGAACCATTGCCTTTTTCTTTGTCTTCCCCATATCATTACGTCCTGTATTGCACAGTGTTGTCTGATATCTGTGTTCCTAATTCGGTCTCTTCTAGTCTTCCTCATTATGGTTGTTAAGTTCTTCATTTCAGCTATCTTTAACATGCTTTCCTTTAAAAAAAAATCCTGTTTTTTGAATGTTTTGAAATCCAATATGTTGTTTTCTATTGAACAATTTCAAAAAAATCAAACAACAAACAACAAACTGGCACTTAATTCTAAATCCGCAAGAGGACTTTTAAAATACTTAACTTATAAAAAAAAAACCGGTTAAAAGGCAAAACATTAAAGTTAAAATAAACCTCTTTAACGGCTGAAAAGTTGTGGACAATATTTTTTAACGCTGTACAGGGAATAAAAAAAGGACAGCTTTCTCAATTTGCATCGAGAAAAGAAAACAGAGCAATAACAATTAAACCGGCCAAGCGTTTTCGGTTCTAAGAACCTCGTAAACTGTACGCAATAAAATCGACAGAAGTGATGTTGGTCCGGGTGTTTTAGTGCGATTGTTGGACGGGCCAACATTGCCCCATTTCCAACTTTTACGTCGCCATTTTATGTCGCCCTCGGCGGGGCCTAAATGATAGGTCTCGCAGGAAAACTCCGGGTTTTCCGGGCATTTTTTCATAAAGATGGGCAAAGGCAAGAGAGATGATAATTAAAGGTTATTCCCACAACATCGGATTTATTAAATGAATTAAACGTTTTTATATTCTGATTTCAATTTAAGGAATATAACTGAAGAAGGGCTTATAAAATCATAAATGGAAGACTTGAAGTAAATAATGTTCTAAGTGGCAAAAAATCGGTTTTTATTTGTGAAATGTCCCAAGTTCCATAACCTACAACATATACCGGATGCGTCTCAAAAGTGGCTCACCCCTATAACTTTTTTATTTTTTGAATTAAAAAACGAGATTTGGTATGTTAGTATATGACATAAATTAGGTTTGATTGACGCATTTAATTGCTTTCGATCACTTTTCACCGGAAATGAATACAACTTCTGATTTTTAAATGGCACCCTCGGTATGTTTCTACTTTATTTGATAGAAAATAACACTCTGAATAGAATGGCATATTATATGTCAACTTTTGACATTTTCTCATATGGTTTATTTGAAATTGTAACTTGCGGTTCGTAACGAAAATTTGACTCGAAATACCACGTGTGTGTTATCAAATTATTCGTAAAAAAATGCTTTTTCCATATATGCTAATGAGCCACCCTCGTTGCATTTAAAAAAATTGAGATATGCTTAAATATACGATTTGAGCATTTTTTAACTGGCTAGGACAATACACTAAAAACATTAGACAATCAAATCTATTTTTCCAAGACTTGTTGATTATGAATTATTGTTTTAACATGGCCATTCTAGATATATATTTAAAATACGATTTTTTATTAAGCGAGAATGTCAAAAGTTGACATATGATATGTCATTCTATTCAGAATGTTATTTTCTATCGAATAAAGTAAACAAAAATATAGAGGGTGCTATTTAAAAATCAAAAGTTGTAGTCATTTCCAGTGAAACAAGAAGTGACTGAAAACAATTGAATACGTCAATCAATTTTAATTTATGTGATATACTAACATACATTACATATTACTTGAAAAAATAAAAAAGTTATAGGGGTGAGCCACTTTTGAGACGCACCCGGTATATACATTCTTATATGGGACACCGTGTGTAGAATACAATTTCAAATTATTTGCTAGTTAAATTATTGCTAGTTAAATCGAAAATTATATTCAAAATGAAAAATATGAGTTTTTATAGACTATACTTTGAATCTAGGTTTATTCGATAAAAAAGCAATAGTGATGCTATTCTTTTTCGAATAATGGTAAAATAACCCTCTATTTATAAATGCGAAATGTAAAAATAACGATCGGGCGATGGGATATTGCGAATTGGAGACCATTTAAATCGAGTTTGGCGCGATGCAATTCCACGTGCCGCGCCTGCCGCCCTTTTTCCCACGCAGATCAATCCGCGCCCTGCAACACATATTTGTTTTGCGACCGTGTGAGTGAACGAACGTGTGCGCCCCACCATCCCCCCTTTCGTTCCTTTTATTTTATTTGGAAAACAGCACCCCGGAGGCCACGTTTCGACATTTTTGTAAAAGAACGTTATATCGGTAAGCGATTTAAAATCGACCTAGACGTTCCGAAGAAGAAGAAAACGATACTTTGCGCCTTGACGAAACAACAGATACGTTATTGTATAAATATGTTCTCTAGATAACACATAAATCTATAACATTTTTGCTTTTAAATTCTTGTTTTTTTTATTTCTTAAAGTGGTTATTTTTAAACATTTATTTAATAAAATTGTTATACCGAGTGCGTCTCATAAGTGGCTTTTGCCTATAACTTTTTTATTTTTTCAGATAAAAAAATGATTTAGTATATGACATAAATTAGGACTGTTTCACTGGAAATGACTACAACTTTTTATTTTTAGATGACATCTTCGGTATTTTTTTACTTTATTCAGTAGAAAATGACACTCTAAATAGAATAACATATTGTCATATGTCAACTTCTGACATTTTCGCATATGGTTTATTTAAAATAATTGTAACATGCGGTATATAACGACAATTTGACTTGAAATACCAAGTGTCTATAAAAATACTTTTTCCAACTATGCTAATGAGCCACCCTTGTTTCATTTGAAAAAAAAATAAATATGACTAAAATACGATTTGAATTTGATTGAAAAATATTAGACCTTCAAATCTATTTTACCACACAGCCACAGTTTCCAAATAGTTTATACCACAGCCATGGCACTTTTTTTTTCTTTTCGTGGGGTAAAAATCTGCAAACCAGAGACTGTAAATGGTACTGTCGGGGTGGTTGAGGTACCTTTATGACTAAAAATCCTCCACAAACCGCTTTGAGTATTAGGAACTCAAGGAAGGGAAACTTCATTAGGAACTCATTAGAAGCCCAAGGAACTACCTTTCGGCATTACTTCTGGGGGAGGCAGTTTTATTGTGATGTTGCAGGTAATTGAGCACTTCAGTCAAAGTTGGACACTAGCGAGTGTGGTAAGTACAAAGCAGTACTAGAGCAGTATGGTAAGTAGACTCAAATTATTCTTCTTTTTTTTACTTTCCAAACCTTTTGGCTTCGTTTTCCTTTGCAGATATCAGCACCTCCATATATTCCCGGACTGCTTTCCAGTTCTCATTTGACTTAAGCATCGTTGGAACCAAATTAGTGTAAGTTAGTTTTTCTGTATTTATACTCTCCATTAATTTATTTCTTTCATAGGTCCACCTTTTGCACTCCAGGATTGTGTGCTTTGCTGTGTCGTTATCGTGGTCACCGTAGATGCATTTTGGACTATCGGTAAGTTTCATTTTCTATAAATAATTCTTGAAGCATCCGTGTCCTGATAAACATTGTGTCATAGCGTAGGTAACTTCTCCATGGCTCCGATCTATCCAGTTTCTTATATGTGGTATAAGTTGTCTTGTCCACTGCGCTTTCCCGTCTATATTGTGTTTCCATCTGTCGCTCCATATGTTCAGTATTTTTTCCCGGTTATACTCTCGCTATCTATCCGGACACGCCTTTCTCTGCGTCCTCTCTTGTATTAGAAGATCTATCGGTATCATGCAACTAATTACTTCTGCCGCATCTGCTGATATAGTGCGGTACCCTCGACATATTCGCAGCGCCAATCGCCTTTCAACTGCCCTTAACCTTTCCCTATTCTTCTTCACTTCAACGGCCCTTCCCCAGACCTCGGAAGGATACAGAATGGTAGACGTCTGAACGGCGGCCAACATTCTGCGCTTAGTTTCCCCCATAATGGACAAGTTCGGCATAAGTTTTGATAGCAGTATACATTGCCTCTATGTCTTCGCTGCAACCGCGCGTATGTGGTGAGTAAAGTTACCTCCAGCCTGAAACGTTACTCCCAGGTATTTTACTGTGCTTTTAAGCACAATGACTTTGTCCTTTACTAAAATGCCTCGGCCTGACAATTTGCCTCCTACGAGTGCAACACATTCTGTTTTATGTGGGGCAATTTTCAATCCCACCTTCTCCATCCAGGAACATACCTGGGACGTTGCCTGTTCTGCTATCGCCATTATTTCCTTCGCGCTTCTAGCCCTAATAATTAAAGCAATGTCATCAGCGTAGGCTAGTACTTCAGTTCCATAGGGGAATTGAAGCCTTAGAAGTCCGTCATAGAGAATATTCCAGAGAAGCGGACCTAGTATGGATCACTGGGGCACGACTTTTGTCATTTCCATGGCGCAGTCGGCCACCAGAATCAATCACTTAAATAACTCTTGATGCCTTCAGTTAAATACTGGCTAACATTCCAATATGACGTGAGTTCATTTATTATTACTTTCCAGGATGCTGTGTTGAAAGCATTTTTAACATCTAATGTTATAAGCAGCATCACGTCCCTGTTTGTCAAGCTAATGTTCTTCAGATTTTTAATCATTTTTTTAACCTTACTAAGTAGATCTACTGTACTCATTCCTTTTCTAAAACCAAACTGTCTCTTATTCAAACCTCCTTTTTGTTCTATTTCTTCTTCCAATTTCGTCTTTAGGATCATTTCCAGAAGTTTACCCATAGAATCCAATAAGCATATAGATCGGTATGAAGGTTTATCAACTTCCTTTTTTGGCTTTTCCACAAGTACTAATTGTGCACATTTCCATATTTGTGGAAAGTTAGCAGCCTTGATGAGGTCATTAAAGAGCCATGGCACTCTAGATTGAAATTTAAAATATGATTTTGTTTTAAGCGAAAATGTGAAAAGTTCACATATGATAATATCATATGTGAATATGTGAAAATATGATAAGAACATATGTGATAATATCATATGTGAGTGAGTCTATTTAGAGTGTCATTTTCTATCGAATAAAATAAAAATATACCGAAGGTGCCATTTAAAAATCAAAAGTTGTAGTCATTTCTGGTGCAACAGGAAGTGAACGAAAACAATTGAATTCGCCAATCAATCTTAATTTATGTCATAAACTAGCACACAAAATGTTTTTTTTATCTGAAAAAATAAAAAGTTATAGGGGTGAGCCACTTTTGAAACGCACCCGGTATAGGAAGTTCAGGGGTGGATCTAGACTAGATCTGGAATTTTTTGCACCAAAATCACACCATTATCAACTTTCAAAAACGGCTGGCACTAGAAAGTTGAGAATTGATATGTGCACGGCATTAATCAAATTAAGATTTTAGGTAGAAATTTTATATCAGCATGGTCAACAGGGTGTTCGAACAACTATTCCACTTTAATATATTTTGATGTCATGACTAAATTTTAAATAAAAAATAATGTATACCAGTCAATTTAGAAACTTTTTCTTCGTTTACCTACTAACAAATGTGTAGAAAAAAAAAACCTTTTTCACTCTCAAATTTAAACAACTTTCTTAGTATATAATAGTTAATTTACAGTTTTTTCTACACATTTTTTTACATATGTACAGTATGTCCCCGGATTGTCTTTACAAGAAGAAAAACTTTTTTATTGTTGGCATTTTGAGAAAAATGCTTTCTTCATAAAAAAATTTTACTTGTTCTAAAATTAATTATTATATTATATATTATAATTAGGTTAATCCCGTTTATATTTTTCCAAATTTCCATACCGTTTTAGAGAAAATTAGAAAAAACATGAAAATATGGTAGAATTTTAAGTCCTAAAGAATAAAAATGGTAATAGAATTTCGATTTCAATCTTTGATAGATGGTTATTATTAATTTTGATTAACGTCATATTCTCTGCTGTTGTTAGGTTGTAAAGTATCACAATTTTCGATAAATACAATCACTCTTTCTATAGCATTGAACTAAATAATTAATAACAGAACAGAAATAAATAATTAATAAAACAGCAAAAAATATGACGTTAATTAAAATTCTATCAACAACAATCTATCAAAGAATGAAAACGAAATTATATTACCATAGAAACGCCCCCCTCCCTCGTTTTGTGACTTAGGATTTTTTTCAACTACATTTTCATGATTTTCTAATTTTCTTTAAAACGGTATAGAAATTTGGAAAAGTATAAAGGGGATTAACCATTTTCCAACAAACAACATTTTTTATGAAGAATGTTAATAATAAAAAAAATTTTCCTTTTGTAAGGACAATCCGGGGACATACTGTAGAGCAGTAGGTAAACGAAGAAAAAATATAACATTTCAACTAGTTTTGTTTAAAAACAAAACTAAAATTAATCTAAGAATATCTACACAATTCTCTCATTCGATAAAGAAATAATTTTAATTATTCAAAGAGTGTACTTAACCCAAATATCCCATTTCCTTATCCCTTTATTAGTAACCCTATTCTCCATTACCTTTTATGTTTTCTTTAATTCTCCATAACCATTTAAACCCTCTACCTAACCTTACTTAATTAAAAAAGAGCGAAAAACACATTCCGCACGATATAAAGTCTCATTAACCCCATTAAACATCTGTTTAAGTTCGAAAATACGAAAACTCGATAAAAGGACCCAAGGTAAATAAACGAATAAAGGGATATAGAAGGCCCCCCTGTAATAAGTGTAAGGGTGGAGGCTCTATGGCTCTATTTGGGCCCCAGCTCGTTCTATTTTTAAGAGTTGGGCGATAGGAGCCAGTTTTATGGCCGATTAAGACTAGAAAGAACTCTGAAAAAGTGTGCTCGTAAAGGGGTGGTTATTTAAGGTTCATTGGGTGTTTGTATTTGCTGTAACGCTTGCTAGGTTTAGTTTATTTAACTATGAAGAAGAAATAGCGATTTTGGATGTAGTAAGTACAGGTTTGGAGGTAGAAAATTTTGGTTTTACTATAGCAAGTTACACTAATTTATCACAATACAAAACAAAATGTTTCTATAACGCTGTACGCACATTTTGCGAATCTAATCTAATATTTACATCATTCTCTAATTCGATAAAGAAATAATTTTAATTATTCAAAGAGTGTACTTAACCCAAATATCCCATTTCCTTATTCCTTTATTAGTAACCCTATTCTCCATTACCTTTTATGTTTTCTTTAATTCTCCTTAACCATTTAGACCCTCTACCTAACCTTACTTAATGAAAAAAGAGCGAAAAACACATTCCGCACGATGTAAAGTCTCATTAACCCCACTAAACACCTGTTTAAGTTCGAAAATACGAAAACTCGATAAAAGGGTCCAAAGTAAATAAACGAATGAAGGGATGTAGAAGGCCCCCCTGCAATAAATGTAAGGGTGGAGGCTCTATGGCTCTATTTGGGCCCCAGCTCGTTCTATTTTTAAGAGTTGGGCGATAGGAGCCAGTTTTATGGCCGATTAAGACTAGAAAGAACTCTGAAAAAGTGAGCTCGTAAAGGGGTGGTATTTTAAGGTTCATTGGGTGTTTGTATTTGCTGTAACGCTTGCTGGGTTTAGTTTATTTAACTATGAAAAAGAAATAGCGATTTTGGATGTAGTAAGTACAGGTTTGAGGTGGAAAATTTTGGTTTTACTATAGCAAATTACACTAATTTATCACAATACAAAACAAAATGTTTCTATAATGCTGTACGCACATTTTGCGATTTAATCTAATATTTACACCATTCTCTAATTCGATAAAGAAATAATTTTAATTATTCAAAGAGTGTACATAACCCAAATATCTCATTTCCTTATCCCTTTATTAGTAACCCTATTCTCCATTACCTTTTATGTTTTCTTTAATTCTCCTTAACCATTTAAACCCTCTACCTAACCTTACTTAATAAAAAAAGAGCGAAAAACACATTCCGCACGATGTAAAGTTTCATTAACCCCACTAAACACGTGTTTAAGTTCGAAAATACGAAAACTCGATAAAGGGGTCCAAAGTAAATAAACGAATGAAGGGATGTAGGAGGCCCCCCTGCAATAAATGTAAGGGTGGAGGCTCTATGGCTCTATTTGGGCCCCAGCTCGTTCTACTTTTAAGAGTTGGGCGATAGGAGCCAGTTTTATGGCCGATTAAGACTAGAAAGAACTCTGAAAAAGTGAGATCGTAAAGGGGTGGTATTTTAAGGTTCATTGGGTTTTTGTATTTTCTGTAACGCTTGCTAGGTTTAGTTTATTTAACTATGAAGAAGAAATAGCGATTTTGAATGAAGGAAGTACAGGTTTGAAGTAAGTTTAAGCATGGCCCGAATTTTGTAACTTAGAAAAGCGCTTTTAGACGCTCAGCGTATATGACGTTAATTTTTCCTTACCTCGCACTTGACTATCGATTTGGGTATTCTCATTTGATGCGCTCAGCGTCTACCTATTGCGCTAAGCGATTTGAAAACGACCTTTGCTACTTTGCTACCTTGGGCTACCTTAAAGGATCGTTTTGCTTATCAAATTGTCAGTAAAAATATAAAAAATTGTGATTTTGTGCGTTCTCTTGCTCTCAGTGAAAAATATTCCTTCTTCTATTCCTCAATAAGTAATTGATAACGTTCGACTTGGCAGCTATAAATATTGTTCAAAACATCAAAAATGCTGAGAACCGTCTTCAATCAATAGAAAAAAAATCTAGAGTGCCATGGCTGGTGTTAAAAACTCTAATTTTAAATCAAGTAGTCTTGATTACAGTTGAGGGTTGGAACCTCACAACTTGGGGTTACACAGCAAAATAAAAACACTAAATCACCACAATACACCAAAACACTTTTACTTTTACACTGGACGCGAGTTTGGCTAACCATGTTAGCATCATCAGCAGATGATTATAAACTAAAATACAATCTACAAGTTGAGCGTTTATATACTCTCTCAGTGGGCACCGAGTGGGCGTGGCAAGATCTAGTCAACCGAGTCAGAACCCACCGAGAGTAACAGTTAAATTTCCGCCACTAGAGTAGTAGGAACAAAGAACTTGAAGGAATTGGACCGTTGTCTCTGCTCATACTATCTTTACATTTATTAATTCTGATGCTTTCATATGCATCTAATTGCCTGTAATTTGAGACTTGTTTAATTAATTTTAAATTATTAAGATCTATACAATGTTCTTTATCAACAATATGTTCGGCAACGCAAGATTTATCCGGTCTACCATATCTTATCTGAGCTAAATATTCTTTAAATCTAGTTAATATTGATCTTCTAGTTTGCCCAACATATTTCTGATTACAATCTTTACAAGAAATTTGATAGAGAGTTATCCCGTGGTCTAAAAGGAATTTTTAAGAATGTCAATTATAAACTTGTGTCTAGTGCTAATAATAAATTACAACAATTATTAGGTAATCCATAGGATAAAACACCTCCACTGGAAAGGTCGGGTATTTATGAAATTTCTTGTAAAGATTGTAATCAGAAATATGTTGGGCAAACCAGAAGATCAATATTAACTAGATTTAAAGAACATTTAGCTCAGATAAGATATGGTAGGCCGGATAAATCTTGCGTTGCCAAACATATAGTTGATAAAGAACATTGTATAAATCTTAATAATTTAAAATTAATTAAACAAGTCTCAAATTACAGGCAATTGGATGCATCTGAAAGCATCAGAATTAATAAATGTAAACATAGTATGAACAGAGACAACGGTCCAATTCCTTCAAGTTCTTTGTTCCTACTACTCTAGTGGCGGAAATTTAACTGTTACGCTCGGTGAGCTCTGACTCGGTTGGCTAGATATTGCCAAGCCCACTGGGTGCCCACTGAGGGAGTATATAAACGCTCAACTTGTAGATTGTATTTTAGTTTATAATCATCTGCTGATGATGCTAACATGGTTAGCGAAACGCGCGTCCAGTGTAAAAGTAAAAGTGTTTTGGTGTATTGTGGTGATTTAGTGTTTTTAAGTAGTCTTGGACAAATATATTTGATCGTCTAATGCTTTTCATGTCTTGTCCTGGCCGGTTAAAAGATGCTCAAATCGTATTTTTAATCATAACTCAAATTTTTCAAATGGAACGAAGGTAGCTCATTAGCATATTTGGAAAAATCATTTTTTTACGAATAATTTGGTATTTCGAGCCAAATTGTCGTTAAATTTATGGTCATGGTCACTAAATTGAAATTTAAAATGCTATTTTTATAATTCAAAAGGGTTCACATATGGTTCAGAATGTCATTTTCATCAATTCAATCAAATTGAGTAAAAAAGTACCATTTCCGGTGAAACAGGAAGTGACCGAAAACAATTGAATACGTCAATCAATCCAGATTTATGCCATATACTGACTATCAAATCGCGTGTATTTATCTGAAAAAAAATAAAAAAGTTATAGTGGAGAGCCACTGTTGAGAAACACCCGGTATTTAACACTTTTTTTGTGTTTATATTAGAATCTTGAAAAATCTCAAATCTTATTATTAAACGATTGTTTTAAGGCTGTATCAAATCAAATTTTGAATAAACAAGGATTTGATTGTTAAATAAAAGTATTTAATAATGAAGAAAATTTAGAATTTAAAATCGCATTATTTGTTAGTAGGTCAGTGATATTGCATTTTTCTGCATTTATAATACAAATAAAAAATATTTTTGCCGAATGCTGCCGTCGAAAAGCTTCGTTTCTTTCTTGCATACCCTGCATGAAAAAGCACTTGATTTCGATACTCATGTCGTTTCTATAGCAACGGATGGACGAAAATAGTAAGTGCAGTGCATTACACTCACTCGTTACCATAGAAACGAGTTTCAGCATCGGCTTTTATAAAATATCAACACACTTCTTGAAAACGCAGTTCTTTAAGTGTATTGTCCTTTATTTCGTTTGTATCTGTACAGGGTGTCCAATTTTCTGGTAGAAGAGAGATAACATCAGATATTGGGCTTTTCAGTCACAGGAAAGCTAATGAAAGAAAACGCCTTGCTTAACCATCTTCTGATGCGTGTCAAATACTCGTCAGCGAGTAATGGCAGTAAGTATGTAAGTAAGATTTTCATCTCCGATATCAGACGTACCAAAGTATATGGTACGAATGGTGGTCATTTCGACGGACTCTGCGATGAGGTGTTCTGGTGTTTCCCCATTTTCTCTATAGAATCTGCATTCGCCGTTGTTATCTACTGAGGTGTTCATTGAGGAGACAGTGTCTTGTTAAAAAGAAATCCTGACAATTCGAAGATTGTTCTTACTTAAATTAAGGGAAATCCTTGATTTTTCTCGGTTGTAATTTCTGAGAGATTTCTTCGAGTGTCTTAGACTGAGAGAGATTCCCTTTCCAGGTTACGGATGGAGCCTTCCAGGTTTTTGAGTTCCGCTATAAGTTGGTTTTCACTTGGGAAAAAAACGATAGGGTAAATAAATTCATTATCTGGTTTGTTTCGAGAATTACAAAAAAGATGTTAAATAAAAAAGTTTATATTTTGGGTTTGGTTTATACGTAATATTTTGGGTTTGGTTATATATAATATCCGCTATGCCGACGATACAGTCTTAATTGCAGATAATATACACGACCTACAAGAACTGGTAAACAAGGTAGGAGAACAGAGCAAAGCAATGAGTTTAAACATCAACATCAAGAAAACCAAATTTATGATAATATCCAGAAAACAAGATGTGTTTATAAACTCCATCCTAACATTTAACTCTTAGTAGTACTTGGGCATCTGGCTCTCCGAAGATTGGACATCAGACAAGGAAATTAAATGTCGCATCGAACAAGTTCGGCAAGCATTCTTGAGATTTCGAAAAGTACTTGACTGTTCTGATTTTGACCTTAGCCTTAGATTAAGATTCGTAAAGTATTATGTGTGGAAGCAGCTACCATCAACAAATTGGAGACTTTCGAGATGTGGCTATATCGCAGAATCCTGAAGATACCTTGGACGGCTAGATTGACAATTGAAGAAGTTCTCAGACGTGTTGACAAGGAGCGTGAATTGTTTGAATTGATTAAAAAGAAAAAAAAAACGCATACCTGGGGGCACATAATGCGAAACCCCAAATATCAATTCTTGCATTTGTTGATCGAAGGCAAGATCGAAGGCCGGAGGGGTATCGGAAGGAAGAAAATGTCTTGGCTGAGGAATATTAGGCAGTGGACAGGGCTACACGATGTTCAGTCGTTAATACACACCGCCCGGAACAGAGAAGCAATGGAAAATGTTATCGCAAACATCCATTAATGGATCTGGACTAGAAGAAGAAGAAGATACTTTGGGTACCTTTGTTTAATACAGTGAGTTTGTCTGTTTATATTATTTTCTGACATCTACCCTATATGAAGGCATGAAAGCACAAAGTAAAGCGCGCTCTGACGGCTCGATTGCGTATTATTTCCGGTGGCGCAGCCTGAACCGACTGAAAAACAGGACTGAAATTGCCGCCACAGACAACGATATTCGCTTAGAGAAGATTATAATCTCGAGTATATTACGCAGACGATTCCATTGTTGCATGCATGTGCATATCCGTTGTCGTTTCGGTTTTACTTGGCGCGCCAATTGAAATTTCAGCTGCAGCCGGGCTCCGGGGAGAATTACTTCTATTTTTGTTACAACCTAGCTACTTTGGTCGCGTTTTGTATGGATATTTCGTGAAAATATCATTATCAGCCTTATACTAAGTGGTTCTTCAATACTTCTTCTTCTAGAGAACCGATTTTGATTATTTTTTAAGTAATTTGTAGATTACAGTTGAGGGTTGGAACCTTTGGTGTTTCACAGCAAAATAAAAACACTAAATCACCACAATACACCAAAACACTTTTACTTTTACACTGGACGCGCGTTTTGCTACCCATGTTAGCATCATCAGCAGATGATTATAAACTAAAATACATCTTCAAGTTGAGCGTTTATATACTCGCCCAGTGGGCACCGAGTGGGCGTGGCAAAATCTAGCCGACCGAGTCAGAGCCCACCGAGCGTAACAGTTAAATTTGCGCCACTAGAGTAGTAGGAACAAAGAACTTGAAGGAATTGCACCGTTGTCTCTGTTCATACTATCAATGCATTCATACTATCAATGCATATAACTATCATGACTTTTAAATTATTAAGATCTATACAATGTTCTTTATCAACAATATGTTCGGCAACGCAAGATTTATCCGGTCTTCCATATCTTATCTGAGCTAAATGTTCTTTAAATCTAGTTAATATTGATCTTCTAGTTTGCCTAACATATTTCTGATTACAATCTTTACAAGAAAATTTCATAAATACCCGACCTTTCCAGTCGATTACCTAATAATTGTTGTAATTTATTATTAGCACTATACACAAGTTTATAATTGACATTCTTAAAAATTCCTTTTAGACCACGGGATAACTCTCTATCAAACGGCATTGAAAAATATTTTGACGTATCTTTCTCCACTTTAGAAATCATTAACCTATACCTACGCTTTCTAATTATTTTATCAACTAGTGAAGGAGAATATCCATTACACTCAGCTACATTCCTAATGAAAACCGGTTAAACATGGTTAGCGAAACGCGCGTCCAGTGTAAAAGTAAAAGTGTTTGGTGTATTGTGGTGATTTAGTGTTTTTAAGTAATTTGTAGCTAACATTTGACTTTTTAGTATCTCTTTCTAAATTAAAAATGAAAGTTGCCATCTGTTAATTATACGAGGGAAAACAAAATGTTGATATTTTGGTGAAATTTGAGACACCCTCTGGAATACGTTAACAAAGCAAGGCATTTAAAAATAATTTTATCATGTAGGTGTACCCTTTCTGGATAGTTTGTTTTTTGATTCATCTCAATAGCTTTATTTTTTTGGAGATATTTGCTTTTGAAGAAGACACTGACATTTTTTCGTATTTTTTACATTAAAACCATGACTTTGCTTTTGACCCTAGTCAACAGACCTATAAAATAGTACAGTGTCATTGAAAAATCATATTATTATTGTCTGTTGGGTAGTTACTCTAGCTGATGTGGTTTGAAGTCCAAAAGCTGATTTCTAGAATTATCAATTAAAGCAGCATTAGCCGATTTAAAATCATCTCTGCTAGAGTAAATATAAATAAACAATAGTAATATGACTTTTCAATGACACTGACATTACAAAAACAATAAACATTATTTTATAAGTATGTTGATGAGGACCTAAAATCAATGCTAAAATTGTTGTAAATCGTTAATGTCTTATTCAAAAGCGAATATCTCCAACAAAAATAAAGCTATTGCGAAGAACTAAAAAACAATCTATCAAGAAAAGACGTACCTAGATGATAAAGTGATTTTTAAATTCCTTGCTTACTAAACATATTTCACAGAGTGTTTCAAACTTTCACACAATTATCAACATTTTGTTTTCACTCGTATAATTCACAGATGGAAACTTTCATTTTTAATTTAGAAAAAGATACTAAAAAGTCAAATAATTTATGCTTGCTTCATCCACGTTACCGTAGATGGAGCTAAGAAGGCTTATGTAGGGTATATATAAATAAACAAAATACGAGTAGTGGAAAAAGGGGCCAAAAAAACCTTACATATATGCTTATTCTCTGCATTAAGTTCATCAGACCGAAGGGAACAGCCTGTGACGACTTTTTCTGTCATCACTCAAACAGAAAGAAAAAGGTATCCGTTGCTCAGGGTTAGAGGAGAGCTGGGTTCGTAGGTAAGGCTTGTGACCTGTGGTGACTTAATAATGTTGTTAAATAATAAAATAAAAGTAATAATGTATAGGCTGCAAAGATTCTAAAATTGATGTTAAGTATTCAAATAGTAATGGTCAAAGACAGTAAAAAGGGCGCCACTTACTTTGGGTATGAAAAGGTAAAGTAAGAAACCAGTAAGAAAATTTGATCATGAAATAGCTAAAATAAAATAATCAACAGCAATAAGGGTCTATTATGTTCATCAAGAATAAAATCAGATATAACTATCCTACGTTGAACATTTATTTAAAAACGAACACAATTATCAATCAGTTTAAACCCAGTTTCAATTATCCCAATGAAATCGTTAGTTGCTTTAAGTAAACTCAAATTTAGTTAAAGTTCTCTTCAGTATACTATACTACGTAATATATAAACAGGTGAAATTTATGTAAGTACCAATACGATGATGTTTCGAAACAAATCGTGTACAATAACCTTCAAAAATGAATCCGTGTTAGCGATTCTCACATAAAAGATCATACTGAAGTAAAACGTACCGTTAAGGACAAAGCATGACTTATAATGTTAACTAAAAGGTAAATTTTGACTATAATATATGGAATAAATGACAACAATTTACAGAGATATTCAAAATATTATCTCAAAGTAAAAAAAATTTAGGGAATACCTTGTGTGTTGAACTTAGAACTTATCTGTATTTTTTTTTTAATTTATGACGTAGTGAACAGATAGGCAGGCAGTCTCCAGACTAACGGAAGTGGATGTAGACTCTTCGATAGTAGCAGGAGTCTTCGATATCAGTAGAATAAATGTAGAGTCATAAATACTGTCTCAAAAGTGGTTACTCATATGCCAATTACTTATACGTCAATTTCTTATACGCCAGTTACTCTATATAAAAAAACTCTCAGAACAGTCACCGAATACCAAAAAAATAACTTACGGTCTGAAAATCAGCTGTACACATTCCAAAATATAGCCAAACTATATGCTGATCCAAACCAGTAATGCACAATCAAACATTATCAAATAAATAAAAAACGGGAATAACTGAAATAAAATTTAGTTAGACATGGCGATACAAAATGGTAGATACACTTACTGTGATCTTATTCCAGGAAAAGGCCAAAAAAAAACACGAACTAGGCTCTGAACAGTATATTCTTACAGGATTTCAAATCTCCACTTTTGGATACCCGTGCCTTTACTGTTAGGAAAAGTGTTTCAGAAAGCCCTTTTTCTCTGAGATTCGTCGGACTCTGAAGCACGCGTCTTTTTCTGATCTCAATCTCTCGGAAAAAGCCTCCTTCTCGCAAAACGGAAGTCTTCTAATTGACAGGTCATATGACCAAAGGCAATTAAGTGAACTCTATCGTCTATACTGAATGAAATTTGTTTTTATGGAAAGGAACCGCTACCTGTACTGAATGAAGTTTAACATCTAGCGAATAGATGGCGCCAGCAATATTAAAATTTGGAATTTTATAAAAAGAAAAATAAAACGCTACAAGCCATTCGACGACCGGTTTCGGAGATTTTTCTCCATCGTCAGGCCGACTTTGTTGTAACCCTCGATCTGACCAACGAAAAGCAGAGAATAGCATTTGAGTACAAAACGTACTACTATGGCGAGAGTGCTAGACGCTCTACGCCATCTAGTGGCAGCTGTGACAATCACAGATCGTACCGCCAAAATTAAAACCAGCGACCTACTGGACAAACATGCTTGCTTCATCCACGTTACCGTAGATGGAGCTAAGAAAGCTTAGGTAGGGTATATACTATAAATAAACAAAATACGAGTAGCGAAAAAAGGGGCCAAAAAAAACCCTACATATATGCTTATTCTCTGCATTAAGTTCATCAGACCGAAGGGAACAGCCATTCGACGACCGGTTTCGGAGATTTTTCGCCATCGTCAGGCCGATTTTGTTGTAACCCTCGATCTGACCAACGAAAAGCAGAGAATACCATTTGAGTACAAAACGTACTACTATGGCGAGAGTGCTAGACGCTCTACGCCATCTAGCGGCAGCTGTGACAATCGCAGAACGTACCGCCAAAATTAAAACCAGCGGCCTACTGGACAAACATGCTTGCTTCATCCACGTTACCGTAGATGGAGCTAAGAAGGCTTAGGTAAGGCATATATAAATAAACAAAATACGAGTAGCGGAAAAAGGGGCCAAAAAACCCTACATATATGCTTATTCTCTGCATTAAGTTGGTTTTAATTTTGGCGGTACGATCTGTGTTTGTCACAGTTGCCGCTAGGTGGCGTAGAGCGTCTAGCACTCTCGCCATAGTAGTACGTTTTGTACTCAAATGCTATTCTCTGCTTTTCGTTGGTCAGATCGAGGGTTACAGCAAAGTCGGCCTGACGATGGAGAAAAAAACCTCCGAAACCGGTCGTCGAATGGCTGTTCCCTTCGGTCTGATGAACTTAATGCAGAGAATAAGCATATATGTAGGGTTTTTTTGGCCCCTTTTTCCGCTACTCGTATTTTGTTTATTCAAATAATTTAGCTACAAATTGCTTAAAAAATAATCAATATCGGCCCACTAGAACAAAATATTAATCTTTAAAATACATCAAAATTTTAAGGTGCCCGTTTCTCGCGCCGGTTAGTGTAGCAACAATGCTTTAGGAAGACTGACAATACAGGTAAAAACCGCCTTAAACCAAATAAAGACTGAAACAACTCATAAAATTTATGGCTGGAAAAACCTTAAAGAACATATAAATGTTGAATTAACTTATTTCGAAAGAAAATAACTATAAACTGGTCCGTTTCGCTGGGAAATGCCCCCGCAAATGTTCCGCGAGCTACGTCAGAATTTTCAATAAAGGAACGACGGACATAATTTATATGTTCTTCGCCCATTCCGGTCTGTCTGTCTCTTTCGAGCAGAGAAGAAAGCAAATATAAGAATGGAACGAGCGATGCTTCGTGTATTTTTACTTATTTTGCCACGAAAAGAATGCAACATCCGCTAAAATAACATCTCGCTGCTGCTGCATTTGCAGTCGACGTATCTCATACCGGCAAAAAGAAGGAGTTTTATTCATTGGGTTCTCTGTAAAAATATAAGTCGAAAAAATTCATTTCCAGCAGGATAAATACTAGCGATTTATGCTGTTATTTTATTATCTACTAGCGTGTACCAGCGACTTCGTTCACGTCGAATTAATCATTTGTAATGGTGATGATAAAGCAAAGCAAGAATTTCCATTAACATACAAACTGGATAAAATTTTCTCACATTTACGTCAGCATGAGAAAAAACAAAATGGCGATATTATTATATAACTTGGTAATATTTGATAGGTAGTTTCATCTCGTTGGAATTTGACTTTCGAAAAATCCGTTTGCCAAAAATAAGCTTTTTACGTCAAGCAGTTTAAGCAGAATCGTGGTTTGGTTTTCAAGCGCTGTCAGATTGTGATGGATTTATGAGATGAATCTTAATTTAAAATTGACAAACAACATATTTATTATACCAATCTTTGAAGAATTTTACGTTCTATTTTTAATTTAATAACTAATATTTTAGTGATTAATTGATTTATTTGTATTATAGCTTATTTTACTTATTACATATTGGCAAAAACTAGTCCATTACCAAGATTATTATAAGCGTTATTATGGGTTATTTATTTATTGATGACCATCTTACAACGCTATAAGTGGTAATAACAAGTAAGAGGGTGCTATTAATGCACAAACTAATAATCACAGAATTTAATAAAAACTAACTTTAAAAGTGGTATAATGTGCTTATCAATTAAACTTTTCTGACTGCAGTCAAGGGTAATAAAGGATCTTTATTGTCACGTTCTTGTTCAAAATACAGGGAAGCTACAAGCTCATTGATTGCTTCGACAGTTTAATTGCTTCGGCATATTTTCAACACACAATTTCAAGAAATGCAATACAAAAATTCGAAAATTTAGTTCTTAAAAGAACTGTTTGTGCTTAAGTGCGATTTTTAAAAGAAGACTATGAAAATAGGCAAAAAAAAACGAGAATTACTCACAAAAATGTTAATAATAATAATATAAAATTACTCACCAACAACACGATATTATACAAAATAATGACTGACACTAGGATAATTGTCAAATAATAGAGGACAACATTGCTAAACACGGCGCAATGTGACCTACATAGCGATAATAAAATTCGATTTAAACTCATTTTTGCAGCTTTAATCTAAATAAAATATCTGTTACAATCATTTGCTCTATAAAGTAAAATGAAGAACTACTCGGTATCTTAAATTATACAGCAAATTTAAATATTTGTGCCTAAATTTTATTTAGTCAGGTTTATAGACTTTAGTGTCAATGTCGATATGATTGATGACGTGCATCGGAAAATGTTTTTCGATTACAATAGTTGATATAGTTAATGTATATTATCAGTTGAACAACGAAATCTACTAGAGTCGGCATTTCTGGCCTTGGGTGCCGATTTGCGTTTGTACGAACAGTATGGTCAACACGCTTAGTAAAATAAGATGTACTGAATAAAGACAGAAGGCAAGTATTTTCCCAAGCGTTTGTAATATAGCGTCTGATTAAGTATTGTATTGTATTTGACTAAGAGTGGGTCCCATAGGGGACCCTCCACTGAGGCCGCGAGGGCCTATTGTGGCTCAGTTTCTACAAGCTCTAATTTACAAGAGCGTCAAAGTTCATCCTCAAGACCCAGCCTCTTAATATAAGCCGTTATGTCTGAGGGCGATATGTCTCCTAGGTCTGATAGGTCTAGCATGGGTTTGCCAAACATCTCAAACCTGGTCCTGCTCCCAGCGGGGCAGGTACACATAACGTGCTTCATTGTTTCATCATCTTCCATACAGAGTCGGCATTCGGCGTCTTCCACCAGTCCCGTCCTCTGTAGGTCAGATCTCAGCCGGCAGTGGCCCGTGTACACTGCAGTGAGCACACGCGTTCCATTCCTACCAGCCTTTAGGAGTTCTCCTGTTCTATGTTTGGATGGCCCTGCTAGGATTTTCTTGGCATGTTCCATTCCGGGACTGGAATGACAGTCCCGGAACGTCTCACTCCTAACCCATTCACAGAGCCTGTCTCTTGGGAGATTTTTAGGAACGCTAAGTGTCGGTTCTGGGCCCACGAATGGCGAGCCTGCACCAATTTTGGCGAGGGAATCAGCACGTTCATTTCTCTCTAGGCCCACATGTCCCGGTATCCATATTAGCGACACTTTGTTCCTATCTCCCAGTATATTGAGTAGTTTCTTACAATGAAGAATCGTCATAGACGTGCTTTTCGTTGCCTCAAGTGCTTTCAGCGCAGCTTAACTATCCGAAAATATGCATATTGTTTTCCCGGTGTATTGCTGTTCTACCAGCAGTTGCACACAGGTTTCAATAGCATATAGCTCAGCTTGAAAGATCGTGATGTGTTTTCCAAGACTGTGGTAGATCTCAGTCTTTGGACTGCTGCAGTAAATTCCTGCGCTAGATCCTTTTTCGTTTTTGGATCCGTCCGTGTACCAACACATTTCCGCATGTAATAAGCCGTTTCCCGGCTTATCCCATTCGTCCCTATTCGGAAACAGGACGTTGTAGGTGCGCGTCAAGAGTTGGACTGGTGGTGTAAGATCCGAGATCATTCCCATAATCTCATCCGACTGTAGTTCTTCTATTAGCGGTTTTGTATGAACATAATTGTTCCTTGGCTTCCTCGTTCTATATTTAGAAACCTATATGTAGCCCATCTCGCCTCTCTTTCCAAAAGAATTTGAAGAGGAGGTAGATCGAGTAGGGTTTCCATAGCCTTTGACGGCGTGGAATGGAAGGCACCAGTCACCGCTAAGCATGCTTGTCGTTGTAGTTTCGACAATTTATTCTTTGCCGTTGTTTGGTTGGCTTTCTGCACCAGGCAACTGCACCATACGTGATAAAGTGGTTATGATCTGATTAAGTGGTTATGTAATAAAAAATACTTCGTATTTCTGCTCTCGCTGACATACTAGATTGCCATAGCGATTCACTCCTATACATGTAAACGTCGACCCAAGGTCTCGCTTGCCAGGATGGTACATCTGTAATATATAAAAAACAAAATAAAGGAAGCATATACCCGGCTGGCAAGCGAATCTTTTGGTTTGAATCATCGTTTACATGTCTAGGAGTGAGTCGTTATGGCAACCTAGTTAGTCGGAGTGAGCAAAAGTACGAAGTATTTATTACATAATTATTAACTATATATATTAACCATACATAACTATTTAATCTGACACTAGATTCCATGCTCTTGGGAAAATACTCGCCTTCTGTCTTTATTCAGTACATCTTATTTTACTAAGCGTGTTGAGCCTACTCTTCGTACACATGACAACTGGCACCCACAACCAGAAATGCCGACCATTAGTATAGCATTATAGTATCTTTTTATATTATTCGGAAGGTTTAAAATTGTCCAAAAAATTATTTGTGATGTTTAAAAAAAAATGCATCTTCTACTCTTTCTATCCGAAAAGAAATTGCAGAATATCATAAATTCCTGCTGGAAAATATATTTAATTTTCTACCGATTAAAATCTAACAAGCTAAAATTATTTTAACCGGTACGGTAACTTTTTGTACGATTCCATTTCAACAAAAGCCGTTCCATTTGTATGTATGAATTGATTGCGGTTGACAAACGGCGAAATATTTTTTCACGTTATTAAATTGATAAAAATCGATGCCGTTTCGCGATTATTCCGGATAGAAAAACGAAATTATTGCGGCTTTGTTTTCATTAAAAAAGCAACCGAAAAACATCGTAATGAAGAATGAATATGGAACGAACAAACGGTCAGGCCCAACGGCGAGTCCCAAATAATAAACCGCCTCTATATTTTAATTTCCTCTGCCATAGACCTTTAATTTTAATTAAATTTGTTTATATTTCCGTTAACCAAATACAATGCATTTGTTTATATCTGAAACTTAATTGTTTTTTAATACGAAAATACAAATATTTCGTGCAAAAATAAATGAGAATCGTATACAGAAATATTATGTATACTATTTTGTGGGTATTATGTTTATTTATATTTTAATTAGAGGTTGCTAAATGACTGGTAGTAACATTTTTTTGGAATAAACTTGTTTATGATAGCATAATATATGTTACATTATTATAATTTATTACATGCACGTAACCTAACATATTTTTTCTTAAATTTATTTGGCATCAAACGAGCGAAACCAGAATAGCCAACTATTTTAATCATTGTTGATTGCTCCGTTTCATATAAGATAATAAAAAACAAAATCCTTTATCAGAAATTCAAGAATCTTTTAAATGCCCACTGCAAAATATCATATTTAATTTTCTCGAGAGTTTTCTACCCATTAAAATCTGGCCAGCTAAAATTATTTTAATCACTACGGCAACTTTTTGTACAATTCTGTTTCAACAAAAACCGTTCCATTTGTTATATATGAATTGATTGCGGTTTGCAAACAGCGAAATATTTTTTTCACGTCATTCAATTGGATAAAAATTGATGCCGTTTCGCGATTGTTCCGGCTGAAAAGCGAAATAATTGCGGCTTTGTTTTCATTAAAAAAGCAACCGAAAAACATCGTAATGAAGAATGAATATGGAGCGAACAAACGGTCACGCAACGGTGAGTCCCAAATAACAAACCGCCTCTATATTTTAATTTTCTATGCTAATAGAGCTTTAATTTTAATTAAATTTGTTTATATTTCCGTTAACCAAATACAATGCCTTTGTTTATATCTGAAACTGAATTGTTTTTTAATGCGAAAATACAAATATTTCGTGCAAACATAAATGAGAATCGTATACAGAAATATTATGTATAATATTTTGTGGGTATTATGTTTATTTATATTTTAATTTGAGGTTGCTAAATGACTGGTAGTAACATTTTTTTGAAATAAACTTGTTTATGATAGCATAATATTTGTTATATTATTATTATTTATTACATGCACGTAACCTAACATATTTAATTTTTTCTTAAATTTATTTGGCATCAAACGAGCAAATCCAGAATAGCCAACTATTTTAATCATTGTTGAATGCTCCGTTTCATATAAGATAATAAAAAACAAAATCCTTTATCAGAAATTCAAGAATCTTTTAAATGTCTACTGCAAATTATCATATTTAATTTTCTCGAGAGTTTTCTACCCATTAAAATCTGGCCAGCTAAAATTATTATAATCAGTACAGCAACTTTTTCTACAATTCTGTGTCAACAAAAACCGTTCCATTTGTTATATATGAATTGATTGCGGTTTGCAAACAGCGAAATGTTTTTTTCACGTTATTAAATTGAATAAAAATTGATGCCGTTTCGATATTGTTCCGGCTGAAAAGCGAAATAATTGTGGCTTTGTTTTCATTAAAAAAGCAACCGAAAAACATCGTAATGAGGAATGAATAGGGAACGAACAAACGGTCAGGCAACGACGACTCCCAAATAATAAACCAACTCAATATTTTAATTTCCTATGTTATTAGAGTTTTAATTTTAATTAAATTTGTTTATATTTCCCTTAATAAAATACACTGAATTTGTTTATATCTAAAACTTAATTGTTTGTTAATGCGAAAATACAAATAATATTCTCTGCAAAAATAAATGAGAATCATACAGAAATAATATGAATAATATTTTATGTGGTTTTGTGTTTATTTATATTTTAATTAGAGTTTGCAAAAATAATTGAGAATTGATAAATTCCAGGCTTTTTTTTGAACAAATGAAATGGTGATGTATATTATGTTGATATATATATATTGTTTTTTAGCTGATTCTAGTGTGACATTGATGTTTCCCTGGAATCAGATTATGTCTTTGAACAAGAAGATTAAGAAAGGGTTATAATTCTATTCATATATTCAGGCTTTATAGATGGAATCAAAATTATGAACTGTCATTTTTGACAGTTATCCTTGATGTTTCAATTGATACATTTATATTTCAATTGATACATTTATATTCAAAAGTATTATTTTGGACAGTGTTTAGTGATACTAATGTTCACTAAAAATTAGTTTACATAGTTACTAATGTTCACTAAAAATTAGTTTACATAGCTACATTAAAAATTAAAACTTAGTTATATTTATCATATTAAATCATGATAATTTAATGAGGTTAAGCAAAATAAAAACACTAAATCACCACAATACACCAAAACACTTTTACATTTACACTGGACGCGCGTTTCGCTAACCATGTTAGCATCATCCGCAGATGATTATAAACTAAAGTACAATAATTATTAATTATTTACGTATAAATAATTAATAATTATTGTACTTTAGTTTATAATCATCTGCACATTACATTAATTATTTATACATAACATTAATTATTTATACGTAAATAATTAATAATTATTGTACTTTAGTTTATAATCATCTGCGGATGATGCTAACATGGTTAGCGAAACGCGCGTCCAGTGTAAATGTAAAAGTGTTTTGGTGTATTGTGGTGATTTAGTGTTTTTATTTTGCTGTGTAACACCAAAGGTTCCAACCCTCAACTGTAATTAATGAGGTTAATTTCAGGTAATTTAATTAGATCAGAATATATTGAGATATTATGTACACGTATACAAATTAAGAAACAAATTACTCTAATCAAACATTTAAAATTTAATTTCCAAAGCTAATAAAACTTTATTTTAATTAAATTTTGTTTATATTTTTGTTAATCAAATCGGTTGATTTGTTTATATTTAAAACTCAATTATGTTTTAATGTTATTCCTGTAACAACATATTTTTTTTGAGTATTCTCACGTAAAGAAACATTTTGAAACGTATATTGTTCGGTTTGTTAATTTTAATATTTTTTTATTTAATGCTGTTAGAGATTTTATTATTTGTGTTTTTGAAATGAAATAAATAATTTGTTTTTTGGTTTATTTCTCTTTCAAATCAAATTTATTATCGTATGTTTATAGGGTTTTCGTTTTAATTAAACTTGTATATATTTACGTTAATTAAATCGTGCATTTGTTTATATTTAAAAACTTAATTAAAAGTTTTTGAAATTTTTATTAGAAGTAAACCGGGAGCCGTGTTTATACATTTTTATACACGGGTAATATAATTATTTAGATGAGTGGATGTTTTGTGAATTTTATATTTTATTTTTACCATTTAATATAAATAAATAGTCGGTAATAAATTAAATAAAAATAAGTTATTTAGGTAATAAATAATTATTTGATCACCTGATGTTTCATCTGTGGGACCTAGAACTGATGAAGGGATTGGTTTCTCTTTTGCTTCTTCTAAGATTTCTTTTTTCTCTCCCCTGTATATCTTGTACATCCATGCCACACAACTGATTACAGCTTTTCCACCCTATAAGAAATAACAGTTAATTAATTTAGCTTCAAAACATTAGAAATATAAGATACAGATGAAAACTGAAAAAATAGAAGACCCAATGCAATTTGCTGGACATTCAGCAATTATGCAAAATATCTAACTTAAGACATTTTTTTGAATAACTGTGTTCTAAAATCTTCAAATTGGTTAAAAATAGTCATAACTTTTTTACAGATGACTTAACTGAATAGTGCGGGCGTGTTTTTCCAGAGTATACAGGGTGGTCCGAACTGTATTCCGGAAACTTGAGCAGCATATTCTGCAGGTAAAAATAAGTAAAAAAGTTCGTATAAATGTATGTCGGAATAATAACTTTTCGTCGGTACCTGTATAAAACAAGTGAGTTAAAAAATATACATTTACCACATTTTTTACGTAAAAAAGGTCTCTTGGTAAAAATCGTTGCGAGTAATGGTTCTCGAGATATTTGGAATCGAAATTACCAATACCTGTCATCATTAACATGAATTAAACATGTTGATTAAAAAGTTATTAGACTGAAATAATAAATTTGAAATGTTTTTGTGCCAAAAATTCAACAGAAACTGTTTTATCATCATTTTTTCGAAGAAAAATTTATGATTAGTTTAAAAAAATAAAAAGTTCCCAAATTTCTCATTTCAGTCAAATAACTATCTGCTGAACATGTTTATTTTTAGTCAATAATGACATGTATTGACTATTTCCATTCTAAATATCTTGAGAACCGTTGATTGTAGTTATTTTTACCAAGAGACATTTTTTACGTAGAAAATCACGGAGATGTATATTTTTTAACTGAGTAGTTTTATACAGGTATGGACAAATAGTTACAGCATGTGTTTTGCGTCAAACTACTCTCAAACACCAATTTTCACCCAAATATTGATGTTACTTTGTAACGCAACGTAATAACAAAATAAAATTTTATTATTACATTACGGCGACGGTGCTGTTCGCCTGGAGAGCATTATAGGGTGAGTAAGGTTTGTGCTCAAATGTGCGCCACTGAATCTACCTTATAGTTAAATAACATTAAAGATTCAGAAAACTGTTATTAGGAAAATATATTTGCCAAGATGGAACCTCATTCATGCAATAAAACAAATAAGTTTCTACTCTACTAAATCTAAATATATTAATTAAAATTTATGTTTGGTTATAAAATACGTTTGTTTTATAACAACCAGAAAAACAATGAAATAGGTTTAAATTTTGAAAATGAGGTTAAAATATTATTTGAATTTGTAATTGAAGTATATAATTAAATTGAAAAGTATATAATTAAGTGAAATATTATAGATGTTGAAAACTACTTATAAAAAAAATTATAAAATTAAATCAGACTTTACTATCTATACCTTTTTATAGTGTACCCCAAAATAAAAGTATACAGGCCTGGGTAACTAATCCAACAACAGCAGCTGAGCACGGCAAGGTTGACCAGGGTTGAACAGGGTGAACTCCGGGAACTTTAGTTGCATCAGCAAGGCCACAAATCTTTATTGAGTTGGAAAACAGGGTGGATGTCTCGACACCATGTAATCACGTGCAAGGGAATGTTAAAATAAAACCATCCAAAGTAAAAAAGGAAAACCAGGAAAAGTAAAAACCAGCAAAACCCTGTGGACAATATTTAAATTAATATTTGTAGATTTTAGGTTATGATACCTTACCCCAAAGCGTAACTAACAAGTCATCCAGCTACTATCGACAATTTAATTAACCAAATTAGTGGATCCATTCCAAAATTGTCTAAATCTAATGAAAATTATTAAGAATCAGAATTGAAAAGGTAAAAAACGTGAATAAGTGAACTTACTCCATATCTGGCCACATGGCACACCAAAAAACAAATCTATTCTATTTTGGTTCAGGCCAAATCTTTTTTAAAAACTTATAATATCAAACATCCAATAATTACACTGGTAATCCCCACAGGAACCAACAGGCAACAGGCAAGGATTCCATCAAAAATGACGATCTCCTCCCGATCGCCACGCCAATATGGCGATCGGAGGGAAAAGAATAATCATCGACCAAAATGAACTTCCAAAGATTTGACAATCCAGAAATGACATCAGAAGACGGAGTTAGCGGCGTTGCCGTACTGACCAAATAAACAGTTATTTTGGGGAAAAATATTAGAAAGATAAATTAAAAGAAACTGTCAACACTGTGTAGCTCACCCGCTGCTGAATATATATAAAATAATGATAAAGACATATTTAAATATTATAATTAATTAAGAGAAATTTATAAACAATAATTAAGAAAAAGAGAAACGGCTATTATCAAAAAAGGTAGCAAGTTTAAAAAACATGCCACAACTTCAGAAATTATTTGGAAAAAATTGAAATAAAAATGAAACTTCTACACCCGATATCTCTAAAACTAAGCATTTTAGGATATACATTTATATGAACTTTTTTACTTATTTTTATCAGTAAAATATGCTGCCGAAGTTTCCGGAATACAGTTCGGACCACCCTGTATATTTTATTTGAGAATTTCCCTATTAAATTAGCTATTACAAATTAAACTGCATAATTTCATACTTATTCCAAAACTTAATGAACTTTTTATCATATTTCTATTCTATTTGAATTTTGTCCAGATTTTTAATACCAACATGTATTCAATAAGAATATATTTCAAAGTCTTATTTTAGTCTAAGAGCTAGCAACGTTTTCGAGAAAGTATTTTATGAAAGCTGGCTCTTTGATATAACTTTTACTACGCTCTCTGGAACAACATGCGGCCCATCTGGCTGCCGATACCGGTTGCGTTCATTACTGCGCATCTGAAGAAGATCCTATATTTTTTTTATTTAGTCCATTAAATTCTAGTATTGAATATAAATGGAATCAGTCTCCATAGCGCAGCGCGTAGAGTTTCCGACTACGAACCAAGGATTCCGAGTTCGAGACCGGGTCAGGGCAAACACTTTTTTATTTTATTTTCGTTTATATTCTGGTATTAAATATTTGTTTTTTTTTGAATCACCAGAATTATTTATTACTTTACTATCAGAATATAAACGAAAATAAAATAAAAATGTTTTTGCCTTTTGGTCGCGAATTCTGACTCCTCGCTTGATAGGCGGAACCTCTACGCGCTGAGCTATCAAGACTCGGTCGGTTTATATTCAATACTAGAATTTAAAAAAACTAATAAAAATATAGGATCTTCTCTCAATGCGCAGTAGGGAACGCAACGTTTACGGGCAGCCAGACGGGCCGCATGCTGTTACAGAGAGCATCTCTCTCTCTCTCTGTCTTTATTCCTACAAAAGGAATGTAGTGATCAGGTGATGTGTGAGGTTTGTCTTCATAATTCCCTGTCTTGTGCTTCATGTACAAGCGTGTGCAGTGGCTTGTGGGTGATTTTTGATAGCTGGTCTATCCATCGGGAGGGCGAGCGGCCTCTTTGTCTTCTTCCCGGAACCTTGCCCTGTTTAATGAGTTTTTCCATACAGTCAGTATCCCTCCTCATAACGTGACCGAAATATTTAAGTATACGTGCCTGTATAGAAGTTGTTACAACCTCAAAACGACCAATGCTCACTACATCAGGTTTGTTGTTGTTTTGCCTGTCGATAATCATAATTTTTGTTTTAGAGGGATTAATTTCAAGTCCAAGTTTCTCGCTTTCGTCTTCAACTAATTTTAGAAGCTGCAGTAACTCTTCCTCGTTTCTCGCTAGAAGGACCGTATCGTCTGCAAATCTGAGGTTGGTAATTTTGTGACCATTAATTGTTATCCCCCCTTGCCAATGTTCCAATGCCCTTCTCATGATATATTCAGTATATATATATATATATATATATATATATATATATATATATATATATATATATATATATATATATATATATATATATATATATATATATATATATATATATATATTGAATAACTGAGGAGATAGTATGCACCCCTGTCTAAAACCACAGGTAGGCTGGAAGTCTTCCGAAGTAACGCCATTGGTGGTAATTCTACTTTTAGTACTTACATAGAGATTCTGGATCAATGAAATGAAATGAAGAGGCACGCCCATTTCTTTAAGAACCATCCATAGTTTTGACCATTTGACTTTGTCAAAAGCTTTTCGATAGTCTATGAAAGAAATATAGAGCGGATTGTTAAATTCTCGGGCTTTTTCGATAATCTGACGGACATTCAAAATTTGTTCACGTGTTCCTCGACCTCTTGTGAATCCTGCTTGCTCTGGAGGGATTTGTGATTGAATATACGGTTTTAACCTTTCGTTAATGATATGAAGAAGAATCTTACTGGCATGTGAAATTAGCGCAATGGTACGAAAGTTGTCGCATTTGGCTGGAGATCTCTTTTTGTGGATGGTTATTATGGAACAATCGGTCCAATCTGATGGCCATTGGTGAGTATGCCATATCATATTACATAACTTGTGCAAGATGTCCACACCAAAATCTCCCGACGCTTGGAGCATTTCGAGCCAGCTTTCTTAAAATACTTGTTTTTCCGACCTTGCTAGCTCTCGTACTATATTATATAGTGTATCACTGAAAATTAAATTTTAAGTATGAATTTGACATTTTATGTCAGTTTAATAATACAGGGTGGCGCACCGCATTCGCCTCGGTTGATTATACGAAAACGAAAAGATGCAGAAACGAAATATTTTATGAGTATATGTGGGAAGGCAATGTGCACAATTTAAAATTATTTTGAAATGTACAGGATGTTTCAGAACTAAGATCCATACCAAAGTTGTATTTTTTCTTATGGAACACCCTGTATTTTATTTAATTTTTGGATTCTTGGGCCCAAAAAAGGTATTTATTATAACGGTTAAATATGTTTAAAATCTTTGGTTTTTGAGATATTTGAAGATATTTGAAAATGCATGCTACAATAGAATAGATTATTATCACCCTGTACATTGCTTTTCAGAATTAATTCTTGTGCTGACTTGTAAGCCAGAGAAATAAACTTTACTAAAAAATTTAATTGCTTTGTTTAATGTATACATGGTCTATTTTAAATATTTATTTTACTTAAAAACTTCGTTATTTCAAATACAATACCCTGTATTTTTTTAAATAAATCGAGGAAGATTTAAATGCTCTTTCAAACTATATAAGGGTTTCCTATACCTATCTAGCTCAGATTTTGAATAAAGAACCATTTTTCAATAAAATGGGAACCAAGATGGCTGATCTAAAATTTCTAGTGACAGTTAGTAGCTATTTTCAAAATCGAAATTAGTTTATGGACTTTATTTAAATGTATAGCAGTTTACTTTTATTTAATTTGCCTACAGTAGTATAATAAATAATATTTATTAAATATGTATTTATTATTCTTTCAAGAAAAACGAAGAAGTAGTTCTCTCATTTATTTTATGATCACTCGTAGATATATGGATTTTCTATAAAAGAGCCAATTACGGCAAATTCATTTTCTTTACTTCCAACGACAGGTTTCTGCCTAATAGGTTTTTTATAAACCACACTACCATAGCTCTGCGAAATAGAAAAGTATTTTTTCAAGGAACGCTTATCAGGAAGATTCCTATTTGGATATCTTTGAGCATAGGCTCTTGAGGCGAAGAAACAATTTTCCTCACAAAATAAAATCACTAGTAACATATCCATTCGTTCCGCCATCACCAGCAGATACTGCTTTATTTTTCTTGATAAAATAACGAATAATGAAGTTTAATAAGTATTAAACTATTATAGCTAAATTTAAGTAAACTGTTATAAATCTAAATAATAACGTCCACAAACTAAACGAAAACGATTTTGAAAAGAGTTACTAGCTTTAACCAGAAAATTGCCATAGCGACACCAGCCACCTTGATTGATATTTTATTAAAAAATCGCTTTTTATTCAAAATCTGAGCTAGATAGGTATAGGAATCTCTAATATAGTTTGAAAGAGCATTTGAATGTGCTTCGATTTTTTTTGAAAAAATACAGGGTGTTGTTCAAATACAACGAAGTTTTTATGTAAAATAAATATTTAAAATAGACCAGCAATTTTTGATACCCCTGTATACATTAAACAAAAGAATTAAATTTTTCAGTAAAGTTTATTTCTCTGGCTTAAAACTCAGCACAGGTATTAGTTCTGAAAAGCAATGTACAGGGTGTTAATAGTCTATTCTAATGTAGCATTCATTTTTAAATATTCTTAAATATCACAAAAACCAAAGATTTTAAACATATATAACCCTTTTGGGCCCAAGAATCCAAAAATAAAATAAAATACCGGGTGTTCCATAAGAAAAAATATAACTTTGGTATGGATCTTAGTTCTGAAACGTCCTGTACATTTCAAAATAATTTTAAATTGTGCACATTCCCTCCCCGCATATACCCATAAAATATTTTGTTTCTACATCTTTCCGTTTTCGTATAATCAACCGAGGCGAATGAGGTGCGCCACCCTGTATAATTTTGTACTTTTGTGCTCAGGCGTAACAGTGCTTTGCTTTTATGTCTAGGCGTTAAAATGACTACTACTTTGATATTGTTAATCACGTCGCAAAAACTAATGCTTTTGCGACGTTTTAAAAAAAAAACGAAGTTGTTATAAAAAGTAAATAATTTTGTTCGCTTACTTTTTGAAATAAGCTATATTCTCGTCAGTTCTGTCAAATTAACTTTTCAGACGCTTTTTATCGTTATTTTTTCTTATGTTAATTAAACAGAATTTCCTTAACAAGGCAATATTCTTAAAATCTATTAACGATATTAATTAAAAAAGTTTTTCGACCGATCCCAGTTTATTAAACAGCAGCAAATTCCAATTAAAAATTCTATTAAAATATCTTTATTTTCGCAAAATTGAGTTCTTTCAGTGGACGCGCAAATTTTAATAGGTACTAGATTCGATTAGAAATTTATATACGCCGGCTTGGTATAATTTAATATAACCTTATCAGCAGAATAAAGGCAGGTTAATAATGAGTCGCCTATAAATGCTGTACCGGTTCCTAAATCGTACCTCCTCAATATCTGGTTTATAATTGCATTGACGAGACACCCTGTGGTATATTTAGTAAGCCCTACAAGACTCCCTACTAGGGTGAGTCAAAAAAGTCGACTATTTTTTTTTCACTTTATACTCTGAAAAAAGGTTGGTAGACACCTCAAAAAAATTTCCTCCAAGTATTAGCCCTTAATTTTAATAGGAAGGTCTTTCGTCTTTCAGTTTTTTATTTCTTTCATATTATTAGAAAGAAAAATTCATATCTCGGTACCTATCTACTATTTGGAAAAAATATCTCTCATGTGTTCGTAGGAAATTGCATTCTCTTCAAAAAGGTATCTTACAATTTTTTTGTAAACCTCACCGTTTGAAAGTTTGATTATTTTAAGGCAGATTTCTTTTTTCTTATTACTCGTTAAGAAAAATCACTATGATACGCGCAACTTATGGTTTTATAGGAAATTAAGTGCTCTATAAAAATGGTTTCTTATGATTTAGTCCTGAAAATGTACTTTTAATCCAGTAATATTACGATTTAAACCCGACAAAATTCAGAAAGTTTTGAAAATTGGTAGGTATGCTGGGGATAGCATGAGGATTACTAAACCGAAAAGTTCCCACCCCTAAATTTTGAGTTTTTTTAGATGATCTCGGCAACGGTGCAATTCTCGACAAAAATACCTATATAGAAAATTGTTCTTCATAAAATTCTCTATCAAAAAGATAATTACACCTTTTTTCTAAAGTTAGTAATAAAGTGGCAAATAGGGCGCAAATATAAGGGTTGGTTATGATTAGCACTATCTGCAGTTCAATCTAATTTAAAGTTTAATGTTTAACGCTAACAAAAAGCAGTAACCACTAAATTATACTTAGAGTTTTAATATACTTTCTTCTCTCACACTCCTCTAACCCTATAAAACGGGTGATTTGTACTGATTTCCACATCACCCTAAAGGTAAAGTATATGATGCGTTTTTTAAGTGGTATCGCCTGTAGGCCTAATCCACTAATTATCAAATGTTAACTAGTAATCTTCGTCATCTTCCACATGGCAATAATAACACATTGTAGAACAACGCAAGCATGCTCTTCTGTAGCTACATCTGTATTTGCACCCCAATTTGCATGAACATGAAAGAAGCGTTAAAACAGATGCGGAGGCTGGCTCTTTTTTCTCGTTTGTCATTGTTGGGGTTAATATACCGTCAACTTTTTTTCACCCCCAGTCGGTAGCTTTGAGCATAACTCCTCTCCATGTTTGAATTTGGTGAAAAACCCGATACGAGTGTGTAGGTGTGGTTGTGTGAGTGTGCGAGTGTGCGTGTTGTAGAGTGTGCAGCAGAAGTTGGTGGTAGTTTTGACAACATGACAATGTTGTTGGCTTTACCAACAAGTTTGTTGAAGTACATAAATAGGTATTCATCTAGACTGCTTTCTGCTGAGGTACAGTTGTATAAAGCTAAAATAAATTGCTCTCCTACGTTAGCAATTTCTTCATGAGTAGATTTCTCATTATTGAAAGTTTGCACAATATATTGTAAATCACTTCTTTCAGCGAATACATTGATTGCATTAAACTTTCCTTTGGAAAAAGAAGCCGAGGTTGTGTCACAACCGCTAATGCCGTGCACAAATAATATAGTCTTTTTGCAATTCTTTAAAAAAGTTGCGGATTGTAAATCTTGAGAACTGTAAATCCTTTTGCAAGTATTACCCTGTTTTTCTTTTAAAAATTTTATATCTTTTTCAGACGGAGAAAGTGCAATAAGAAAAACTAGCAGGTCAATATCTTGCCCTACTATAACAGTTGTATCGCAATTATTAGATTTTTCTATAGCAGTTTGAATTATTAATAAATCGGCGTCATCTGCAGCAACAAATACTTCTATACCTTCTTTCCTAAATTTGTTTACTAATTCTGTGATTAAACGTTCTTTGTTAAACAAATTACTTAGGAAGTTCTGCTCAGTTTCAGAGACAACAGTATTCTCGTCAAACATAATTTGCGGACAGCTTCTTTGAAGTAGCCGCCTCTGTCATTCTAGGCTCTTCGTGCTGTTTGCATTTTCCATATAGCCACAGAACACGATAGTTACTCTATTCCCATAATGTTTTTCAATGTAACTAACGTAAGCGTTGTAAACAATGGTAATGTCCTTTTTTTTGTCATATTACGCGGCGAAGCAAATATCCTCCATCAATGACATATACTCGCTGCTTTCAAAAATATGGTCTCGTTCTGGAAGTTTATTGACAATCTGGTATAAAGTTGCTTTATAAGTTTTCCTCATTAGGCCTTTCGCATCGAAAAGAGAAAGAGGTACTGAAGCTAATTCGAAACTAAAGCACTTTTTTAACTCCAGGCTAGAACGAACTGTGCAAATAATTCTTTTTGAAATAGTAATGTTGAGTCATTTGCCACTTTATTATTAACTTTAGAAAAAAAGTGTAATTATCTTTTTGATAGAGAATTTTATGGAGAACAATTTTCTATATAGGTATTTTTGTCGAGAATTGCGCTGTTGCCGAGATTATCTAAAAAAACTCAAAATGGGGGTAGAAGCGGTGTCCTGGGGGATGACGTACACTATTTAGGGGTGGGAACTTTTCGGTTTAGTCATCCTCATGCTATCCCCAACATACCTACCAATTTTCAAAACTTTCTGAATTTTGTCGGATATATCGCAATTTGAGCCATAACATTACTGAACTATTTACAAAACCGTTCTTTTTGTTCCAGAGATATTCATATATTATATCACGAGACATATAAATTTAATCGATTAAACTATTCAAATATATTTTGCGCGTGATTTTGCTTGGAAAATAGTTGAATGCACAATAATTTAAAAAAAACCGAGACCGCGAAGCCGGTCGAGGGTTTTTATTCTAAAATTATTGTGCATGAAACTATTTTCTAAAAAGCAAAATCATGCAAAAATTATTTGGGTAGTTTAATCAATTAAATTTATAGGTTGAGTGATATACGGCTAGATTATTTCCTGAATGACTTAGAAATGAAGCGAATGACTTAGGATGAAGCAAATAATTATAAGAATTTTATTAACCATAAAATTTAACATTTTCGGACAACACTTTTTTTACAAACAACTTATTTTCACTACAGCGGTAAATAAAATTTAAAGACGTTTCAAAATGACGTCTCGTAAGTAGTGATGAAAAATTTCCAGAAATATATTTTCGGAAATATTTCCGGAAATATTGCTACAAAAGAACTAAGATCCATACCAAAGTTATATTTTTTCTTATGGAATACCCGGTATTTTGTTTCATTTTTGGATTCTTGGGCCCAAAAAAAGGCATTTATTATAAAGGTTAAAATAAATATTTAAAATATTTGGTTTATGAGATATTTAAAGATATTTTAAATATGCATGCTACAAAAGAATTGATTATTAACACCCTGTACATTACTTTTCAGAATTAATTCTAGTGCTGAGTTTAAAGGTAAAGAAATAAACTTTACAGAAAAATGTTATGCTTCGATTTATTTAAAAAAATACAGGGTGTTACATTTGAAATAACAAAGTTATTATGTAAAATAAATCCTTAAAATAGATCACCAATTTTTGGTACCCCTGTATAAATTTAAGGAAGCAATAACATTTTTCAGTAAAGTTTATTTCTTTACCATCAACCTCAGAACAAGAATTAATTCTAAAAAGTAATGTACAGTTTGTTAATAATCAATTCTTTTGTAGCATGCATATTTAAATATCTTTAAATATCTCAAAAACCAAAGATTTTAAACATGTTTAACAATTATAATAAATGCCTTTTTTTGGGCCTAAGAATCCAAAAATGAAATAAAATACCGGGTGTTCCATAAAAAAAATATAACTTTGGTATAGATTTTAGTTCTGAGACACCCTGTATATTTGAAAATAATTTTCAATTGTGCACATTGCCTCCCCACATATACCCATAAAATATTTTGTTTCTACATTTTTCCGTTTTCGTATAATCAAACGAGGCGAATGAGGTGCGCCACCCTGTATTTGTTACTAAATAGTGTATCCTTTTCTCTGGAAGCTTAACGAAACAAGATAGTAATGAAATAAGACCTTTCCGGGCATTACCTGCTCTAGTCTTCGGGTTGAGCTTGTTTAAAAATAGAGAACGGCCGAAGTAAATGAAACGAATCAGCAAAATTTCCTGCGATTCCCGTTTTCCGGCGCTTCCCGTCAATTAAGATTTAATTCCCAGATTTCGGAAAGTTATATTAGGAAGCGAAGAGTGTCGTTCGTCGAGAGGCATCAGAGAGAATCGCGTCAAATTGTTTCGTTTAAATAGTTTAAGGAGTTACGTCCGGTCGTCCGTCGTGAAAAGCTAACGATTTTCCTTGACATCGGTGTGATTTTCTAGCAGATGCGACGACTTATTTTACAGCAAATTTTAGACAATATAAGGAGTTTCTTGCTAAATATAGAGCTCTTTAATGTTTATTTAGGTTTTCCTACTTAAAACTATACATTTCATTAGACAACTAATAGCCTAAGAGCTGACGACATATTTAGAGAACATATTTTGGGCAAGCTTGAATAACTAAAAATGTATAGTTTATTAACTGGTGAACCCAGAATCCTAAGTCTGGCTGGGGGGTTGGGGGTATTTCGCTACTGCGCAAACCATAACATTTGCAAAAAAATAAATCCAAAAAACATTTTTTAGGCAACTTGAAATTTGTTTATTCTTAAATTTTAGCACCTATTTAACCTAGAAATAAGTATGCCAGACTTTTTTTTTGGGTTTAAAGTGTAACCCGACCATTCCAAATATGTTTAATTATTACACCTGGAAAACATACTTTAGGCATTCTAAAATTTTTACAGCGTGTTTATTAGATGATATTAAAAAATATGTGTTAATTTCGAGACGAATTCAATGGGATTTAATACTTGCCAGACGCAAATGAAGATTTTAAATGAGCGCGATAAGAAAGTCTTATGAGTATCTATAAGCGCGAGAAAGATAGTTTATTGAGACCCGTCGGCAGCCGATGCGGCTGACGTAACCGCATTTTGGAGTCGTAAAAACTTAAAAAAAACTAACTAATATTGAATAAATAAAAAGAAACATTTTTTAATAAAAATGTATGATTAAAATCCTTTCAATAAGAAGACTTTTTAATTTAAGTATTTGGTATAAATAAATAAAAACGGTATCTGAAAGAATAAAAAGACGAATAATTATTTAAAAATTCGCATAATATAAAATATATTTTTTTCAAACGTCACAAAAGTATGATTATTATTATACTTTTGTGACATATTATATTATTATAATTTTTGCGACCTGATTAACAAAATAAAAAAGTCATTTTAACGCCTAAGCATAAAAGTAAAGCCCTTTTACTTACTTTTGAATCTATTTAGAAAGATTAACAATGGTGCTTTAATAAAATTCCAGAATACTTATTATTTTAGCACTGTACATGGTACCCTTTTGTCGGGACTACGTTTTCTGGTAAAACCACTTCTTTAAATTTTAAACCATGTTGTTGGCGCACTTTTAAAAATTCTTTGCATATTTGTAGTCTGCCTTCATCAAAAACAATAACTTTGTCACTAGTAACTTTTTTACAAACTACACAACTTAAATATTTTTTATCCATTGTGATTTAGTAGTTAGTAGCGAAATTAGTAGTTACTAAAATATTTATTTGCAGTAATTATTCTAAACTATTTACACTATGCACGTCAATATTTAATTTATAAATACATATTTGTACATTGTAACTTAATTCCAACAAAATAATCTCTGAATTAAAAGCCTGCAAATAATTGAAATGAAACCGAAAAAAAAATTGTTTTTATGAAAATTTGAAGTACTCCAAAATACTGTTACGTCAGCCGCATCGGTTGCCGACGGGTCTCGATAAACTATCTTTCTCGCGCTTATAGATACTCATAAGACTTTTTTGTCGCGCTCATTTAAAATCTTTATTCGCGTCTGGCAAGTACTAAATCCCATTGAATTCGTCTGGCAATTAACACACATTTTTTAATATCATCTAATAAACACGCTGTAAATATTTTAGAATGCCTAAAGTATGTTTTCCAGGTATAATAATTAAACATATTTGGAATGGTCAGGTTACACTTTAAACCCGAAAAAAAAAGTCTGGCATACTTATTTCTAGGTAGATGCTAAAATTTAAGAATAAACAAATTTCAAGTTGCCTAAAGAATGTTTTTTGGATTTATTTTTTTCCAAATGTGATGGGTTGCGCAGTAGCGAAATACCAACCCCCAACCCCCCAGCCAGACTAAGGATTCTGGGTTCACAAGTTATTAAACTTTTTTTTTGTTATTCTAACTTGCCTAAAATATGTTCTCTAAATATGTCGCCAGCTCTCCGGCTATAACTCACTGACTGAAACCAGTCATTTACTGAAACGGATTTACAAACGCTTAGTAAAAAGTTACCCATTACTATAAATAGGTACTCTAAAATTAATTTCATAAACCATTTATATTTCCAGAATATATTTAATTTAAAATAGGAATTCAATGAACAACAGAGTAAACAAATTTAATTAAAGTTAAAGTTCAATTAGCATATAAAATTAGGGTCATTTTGTATTGACATTATTGAAACATGCGGTATTCATTCTCTATTACAATATTTTTGGGTTGCTTTATTAGCAGAAACAAGAGAATATAATTTCGAAGCGGAATAATTGTTTAATTAATTTAGTTTAATGATAAAAAGATTTTCTTTCTATATATGAGTCAATTGATATGAAATATTATATATTTTGCCTGTATGGTATTAATTATTAAATGGTCAAATATGCAAATCTTATATTTTAAATTTTTTTTAAAATAGTTTTTAAAATATATTAATTGGTTACTTATTTAACTATAACTAATATATTTATTAAAATTTAATCATAATTAATTATTGTCAAGAGAGTTTAAGTTTTTCAGGAACCATTAAAATTTTCTCTGGCTAATTTTCTATTAATATCGATTTTGTGCTTTGCTGCTTTAGAGATTAAAACTTTAAAACTTAAAGAAATTGGAGTGAAAATATGCTTCTTAAGCTTAATCAGAAAACTTTTCCTTTACGTAGTAGAATAATAAATACAGTTTTAGAAGAAAACTATTATTTAATGTAAACAACTTTCTTTATACCGCTAATTAGTAATTTAAACTGCCTGTTTTTTTTAATAAGATATCATAAAAATTTTGTATAAAAATTAATTGTCCTGAGTATTGGCATTTCCTCTTGAACCACCCTGTATAAACTTACGTCTCGAATAACTTAACTTCGTCTGGAATAGACGAGGTTGCCAAACCTAACCGACCTCGTTAGACCGCCTTGGGTAGGCGTCGAAATCAGATTCTTTTCCGATAACTTCACAAAAGAAACGACATGACGCCTCTTCTCGTATTTTATCTTTTATCGCGTACAACATCCAGGTGAAAAAATGACCCATTCGGGTTTTCTATCGCATCGTTTTTTTCACTGGCATTAAATAAAGTACCAATATCTGGGAAAACAATTTTTTATCATGAAGAACTCGTTAGAAAAATGTAGTTACAAGAGATATTATTTAGCACGTATATATTTGTATTCAACTTTCACTACTAACTTGAAAGTACAATTTTTAATGTCAGATAGTTAAATATGTCGATAATAAACAAATCTGCCAATAAAAAACACATGATGCCGGCCTTTATTTTTGACACTAAGTTGTTTAAAAGTTAATTTCAGAGATTTTCTTTTTTATACAACAACCAGAAAAAATCCCCAATTTACAGCGGCTCTATATTTAGCAACAAACTCCTTATATTGTCTAAAATTTGCCGTAAAATAACTCGTTGCATCTGCTAGAAAATCACACCGATGTTGAAGGAAATTGTTAGCTTTTCACGACGGACGACCGGACGTAACTCCTTAAACTATTTAAACGAAACAATTTGACGCGATTCTCTCTGAGGCCCTCGACGAACGACACTCTTCGCTTCCTAATGTAACTTTCCGAAATCTGGGAATTAAATCTTAATTGACGGGAAGCGCCGGAAAACGGGAATCGCAGGAAATTTTGCTGATTCGTTTCATTTACTTCGGCCGTTCTCTATTTTTAAACAAGCTCAACCCGAAGACTAGAGCAGGTAATGCTCGAAAAGGTCTTATTTCATTACTATCTTGTTTTGTTAAGCTTCCGGAGTAAAATATACGCTGTTTTGTAATAAATATTTATTACGATTTTGATAATTTAGTTATTTAGTAGCGTAACTTAGATATTATGTTTAAATATTTTTATTTAGGAGTTATTACAGTTTAATAATCATTTATAATAATGTGCAACTTTTTCCTCGGTGTTTGTATATCCTTTTCAGTAAATGACTGGCTTTAGTCATTTAGTAAAAATAGCCATTCAGTGAAACAACTTGTTAGAAGAAAAGTAGTTATACTATATTTGCCTAAATTAATGTGTAATTTGGATTCTTTTAAAAACCTAAATATTCAAAGTGATTATATTGCATGTTTTGTATATTAAGTGTATTTTTAAGATATTTGCATAGGTATTATAAACAATAGTGTGTTTTGCATAAAATCGATCAAAATAATATAAATCTTAAGAATTAAGACAAATATTCGAGTCATTTATACATATGAAATAAAGATCGCTGTCATTTTATATGTAAAATTATATGGGGAATGTATATGTAAAATTATATGGGGGATGGTCATTTCTAAGCCAACTGGACGCCATTTTTTTTTCGATTATACGGAAGAATTATGTAATTTTTTTTCTGAGCGTTTGTATATCAGTTTCAGTAAATGACTGGTTTCAGTCCTTTTGTGAAAACAGTCATTCAGTGAAACAACTCGTTAGAAAATCCAGTTATAAAGCATAGTTGTCTAAAGTAATGAGTAACTTGGATACTTACTATTATACTAAGTAATAATATTTTTTGTATATTTGGATTTTCCTACTTATATATTTCTAATATTATACAAATAATAAAAAAGGTTTTTTACTACCTGAAATGTGTCTTCGTTAATTTGCAACTCTATTCCTGAACTGGTTATGTATAATTTCCTTTGACTGACAGTTTTGTGAGCCCTAATGGGGTCGACTTCGTATATGATTCGGAAATCTGGAACAGAAATCAATATGTTAGTCAAAGCGTAAAGTAAAATAATATAATGGATGTCTCGTAAGTGTCAATTTAGGCATTCGCCAAGTAGATAGGCCATTGACAATGATATGGCCGAGAACCGCGGTTTGGATTCCGCGTAAACCAATTTCTCCAGAACAGCATTAGCAGCAAGAAGGAGAAGGTAACATAAAATACTTTACTTTTTAATCCAAGATAATAGCAGAATCAAAGCTCTGTGTTTAGAAAATTAAATTTACAGTCCAATGACACTAATTCGGCAAATAATGATAAAAACAAATTGCGGGATATAAAGAAAAATGAGTGGAATGTCTAGTATATGAATTACCATTAAATCCGTCGATTCGTTTTACGATGTCGAATAACGAAATTCATATTTTTCCACAAAACAATATTTTTCCCTTTTTCTGGCGTTCCCCACCAAAGAATCCGAACGCACTGATCGAGTTCCACTTTAGAAATATTGGGAAATTGCGTAGGCAAACATTTTTATTAGAAACCAGAAAAGCCATCAGATAAATATCGGAAAATGAAGAAAAAGACGGAACGAAAAAAGGGACGGGACGAAGAAAAAAGGGAATAATTTTGTCGTTATGCTCGATAAAACGTGTGCAAATCGCTTTCGATTTATTAAAGTGAAAAAAAAAAGTATGATGAATAAATATTATAATTCAGTAAACATGAAAATTCTGACAAAATTGAAAAAAAATGATGGAAAATAAGAAAAGTAAAGGTTGAGTTTAACACAATGACTAAAAAATACAAGGACATATAACGCCCATATACAGGCTGCAGCAGAATTTGTGATGTTAGACTCCATTTTTTTGGCTGTAACGAATGAGTCATCAGCTGGTAATCAGCGACAATTCTAGCGATTTTTAATAGTTTGTGTTTAGTGAATTTTGTATAAACTTTATTTCAATAGTGATTAGTTGTTCAGCTTTCAACTGTAAAGCTGTAGCGATAAGAAAGAGCCAGGAGTTACGTTTCGTAGGTAAATAAACAGTCCACTCCACCTTTTTAGCGTTTTTTTTATTGAATTGGATAATTATTTTTCGGATATTATATGTAGTTGATATAGTTTTGTACCTTTTGTTAACATTTTAATATGTTTTTTCGTAATTAATTAGTATGATACCACCGCATACAAAACAGGCGTAGTCAAAACATTTATCAAAAATATAATTATCTCTTCAAGCGGATTCTATGTTGAAAAATATATGCCACGGCACTGTTTGGTGGTATGGTAACAATTTGGTTGCAGGTGTTATTCGTCCTTGTATTCTTTAGTCATTGGTGTGACGTCTCCCTTTGTCATACCATTGTCAATGGCCTACCGATTTGGCGAGTGTTTTTCAACTCTTACTCATGAGATATCCGATTTCACAGGGCCAATAAATTATCATATATATAAAAATAAATAAAAATCTCAATAGAATAATTTTGTGCTTTAGAATTACCTAATATTAATAATATAATTTGTAATAAATAAAACTACATATCCATAAAATCAATGGAATCCAATGGAGCGGAAATTGGTAAGACACGAAAATTACGTATATTCAGATGTTGTCCTTAATGTTAACCTATTGTAAAAATGTGTTCGCTGATATTTTACAGGGAGACACTGGCACTTTCATCCCTTCTCCTTATAATCTCGGAGTCTTGTTGCTCCCTCTCTTTCCGGGAAGCGATAATGAAGTCACGTAGGAGCCGCTTCTCCTTCTGGTAGCCAAAAATGAAATTAAAGCCGAGATTCGGAACATGCAGGCGCGCCATTTCGCAAATTGAAAGATATTTGCATGTTTTATAAAGAACGAATACAGGTTTTCTTCTTTTTTCGTTCTTTTTTAAGGTTTTCTGGTATTTTCTTTATTGATTCTGTTTTTTTTTTCAGTTCGATTGCTAATGCTTATAGATGGTACTTTGAAATTTTAATAAAATTTCATTTAATTGAATTCGGATATTGTAAAATGGAAATTTGTGAGGTTGAATATCTGTAATTTTTCTTACTCACTTACCTTAACACACCAAGAATGAATTCATTCTAGAACTGTCAATCCTACTTAAAACCACCTTTTAACAATCAGAAAATTATTTTTTTACTATTACATTTGTGTTTCTTCGAATTTTTGACTTAAAATCTGAAGAATAATTTTGTGTTTTAGCCTAAAATAAATGTTTAAACCTAATATAAATAATATAATTTAAAATAACATCTATAAAACCAATAGAATTTAGTAGAATGGAAACTGGTAATTGAAATAAGCTGAACAGAAAAAAAAAACAATTTGGCAAAAGAAATAGAGTGGAAGATACCAAGATCACGTAGTATATCCAGCTATCATTCTTAATCTTAACTTATTGTAAAAACGTGTTCCCGTATTGTAAAAAAAACCGCACAGTCCCACGCACTTAAGAAAAAAAAATGAGAAAAAGTAAAAAAAAGGTTCAATAAGCCATTAGGTTAGAGCCAACGCGCGACAGGGCAAGCTGTTCGACATATGGCGCAAATTCCTTCCCCTTATAATCTCGGAGTCTTGTGGCTCCCTCTCTTTCCGGGAAGCGATAATGAAGTCACGTAGGAGCCGCTTCTCTTTCTGGTAGCGGCAGCTCCAGCCAAAAATGAAATTAAAGCCGAGATTTTGGAATATGCAGACGCGCCATTGCGCAAATTGAAAGATATTTGCATGTTTTATCAAGAACGAATACGGGGAATTTCGTCTATAGTTTTTCTTTTTTCGTTCTTTTTTAAGGTTTTCTGGTATTTTCTTTATTGATTATCGTTTTTTTCAGTTCGATTGCCAATGCTTATCGATGGTACTTTGAGATTTTAATATAATTTCATTTAATTGAATTCGGATATTGTAAAATGGAAATATATGAGGTTGAGTATTTGTAATTTTCCTTATACACCAACACACCAACAATGAATGTCATTCTAGAACTGTCAATCTTACTTAAAACCTTTTAATATTAAGAGAAGTGTTTTAGCCTAATATAAATGTTTTGACTTAATATAAATAATATAATTTATAATAAAGAAAACAAATATATCTATAAAACCAATGGAATTCAGTAGAATGGAAATTGGCAATTGAAATAAGCTAAACAGAAGAAAAAAAAACAATTTGGCCAAAGAAATAGAATGGAAGACACGAAAATCACGTGTATCCAGCTATGGTTCTTAATGTTAACCTATTGTAAAAACGTGTTCGCTAATATTTTACAGAGAGACACCCGCAAAGCCCCACAGCTTCAAAAAAAAAAAGAGAAAAGCTTGCTCAATAATCGTTTAGATTTGAGACAATGCGCGACGGGGCAAGCTGTTCGGCATATGGCGCAAATTCCCCTTATAATATCGGAGTCTTGTGGCTCCTTCTCTTTCCGGGAGGCGATAATGAAGTCACGTAGGGGCCGCTTCTCCTTCTGGTAGCGGCAGCTCCGGCCAAAAATGAAATTAAAGCCGAGATTTCGGAACATGCAGACGCGCCATTTCGCAAATTGAAAGATATTTACATGTTTTATCAAGAACGAATACGGGGAATTTCGTCTATAGTTTTTTTCCCTTCTTTTTTAAGGTTTTCTGGTATTTTCATTATTGATTCTGTTTTTTTACAGTTCGATTACCAATGCTTATCGATGGTACTTTGAGATTTTAATATAATTTCATTTAATTGAATTCGGATATTGTAAAATGGAAATTTGTGAGGTTGAGTATTTGTAATTTTCCTTATACACCAACACACCAAGAATGAATGTCAATCTTACTTAAAACCCCTTTTAATATTAAGAGCAGTGTTTTAGCCTAATATAAATGGTTGGACCTAATATAAATAATATAATTTATAATAAAGAAAACAAATATATCTATAAAACCAATGGAATTCAGTAGAATGGAAATTGGCAATTGAAATAAGCTGAACAGAAAAAAAAAACAAATTGGCCAAAGAAATAGAATAGAAGACACGAAAATCACGTGTATCCAGCTATCGTTCTTAATATTAACCTATTGTAAAAACGTGTTCGCTAATATTTTACAGAGGGACACCCGCAAAGCCCCACAGATTCAAGTAAAAAATGAGAAAAACTTGCTCTATAATCGTTTAGATTTGAGACAATGCGCGACGGGGCAAGCTGTTCGACATATGGCGCAAATTCCTTCCCTTTCTCATTCCTTCCCCTTATAATCTCGGAGTCTTGTGGCTCCCTCTCTTTCAAGGAGGCGATAATGAAGTCACGTAGGAGCCGCTTCTCCTTCTGGTAGCGGCAGCTCCGGCCAAAAATGAAATTAAAGTCGAGATTTCGGAACATGCAGACGCGCCATTTCGTAAATTGAAAGATATTTGCATGTTTTATCAAGAACGAATACGGTTTTCTTCTTTATTTCTTCTTTTTTCGTTTTTCTTTTTTAGGTTTTCTGGTATTTCCTTTATTGATTCTTGTTTTTTTTTCAGTTCGATTGCTAATACTTATCGATGGTTAGGTTTCAGATTCTAATAAAATTTCATTTTAAAGCCTTTTAATATTCAGAAATTCAATTCCTTTACCATTATATTTGGGTTTCTTCGAATTTTTTACTTAAAATCTGAAGAATAATTTTGTGTTTTAGACTAATATAAATATACCTAATATAAATAATATAATTTACAATAAAGAAACAAATATACCTAAAAAATCAGTGGAATTCAGTAGAATGGAAATTGGCAATTGAAATAAGCTGAATAGAAGAAAAAAACAATTTGGACAAAGAAATAGAATGGAAGACACGAAAATCACGTGTATCCTGCTATCGTTCTTAATGTTAACCTATTGTAAAAAATGTGTTCGCCAATATTTTACAGAGAGACACCCGCAAAGCCCCACAGCTTTAAGAAAAAAAATGAGAAAAAGTTGCTCAATAATCGTTTAGATTTGAGACAATGCGCGACGGGGCAAGCTGTTGGACATATGGCGCAAATTTCAACCCTTTCTCATTCCCTTTCTTATATTCCCGGAGTCTCGTGGTTCCCTCTCTTTTCGGGAGGCGATAATGAAATCACGTAGGAGCCGCTTCTCCTTCTAGTAGCGGCAGCTCCAGCCAAAAATGAAGTTAAAGCCGAGATTTCGGAAGATGCAGGTTTTATTTCGCAAATTGAAAGTTATTTGCATGTATTATCACCGACGAATACTTTCGGCTTTCTTTTTTCCTCTTTCGTCGTTTTTGGAGGTCTTTTTTTGTCATTTCCTTTATTGATTCTTCTTTTTCCATTTCGATTGCTATTGCTGACCGAATGTACTTTCATATTACAATTAAAATGGATTTGGCTATATCTAAATATTGAAATTTGGAAGAGCAACAAACTTTTTTTGACTATTTTGTAGGATATAGTAGGTGAGTTCAACATCGACATAGCTGTTTGGCTGTCAGTGATTATTGTAGTTTTCCACCAGGAAGGTGTCTTCTTGATAATTTTTTTTTGATTTTAATAAAATATGCATTTGTAATTTCACAGTCAACTGAAAAATTAATTAATTTCTAGCGAAACTAGAGAATAATAAACATCTTTCTCGTAATAATGGTAATTATATTTATCAACTGTAATGATTAACAAAAAACAAAATGTGTCTCTGATACAGACGAGTTATGTAATTCCGTACTATTATAGATATAACAATGAAACTTGGTTTAGAGTTAGGTGAGGTAAAATTTTTTGTCTACCACATTTATAAGATTTAGTAGTTTTTGGATTCATTGTTACACTGTTATTTAATTTCGAATCTATTAGAGAGAATTTATTTTATTTTTTCAATTTCTTATATCCATTTTACAATATCAATAACGGTACACAAGGAACAAATATTTTTACAGCTTTCGCATAAAGGTTACGTTTACAACACTATTTCCAAAAATTACACCGCTCGTTACTAAGAACGCTGGGCGATTTCGGTTCTAAATTGCAACACACACAGCCGTTGTAAATTCTCTCTCCACCTTTGCCATTTTGCAGGCGAGGAAATCACGTGAAACCGTTTCATTTAAACCGTTTAGGGATTTTTCCGGGCTGTAAAGGAAAATTTGCGATTTTCTTCGACGGCGCTGGGCGTTTTAAAAAAAAGCGCTGCGTCGCAGTAGTGTGGGAAAGTGGGAAAATCGCAGTTTTCAGGAGGGTTAATGAAGTCCTCTCTCTTTTAAGCACACGTCCTGTGTGTAAACTGTTGTTTTCTTAAATGACAATTATATTTTCTTGGAGCTTGAACGGGGTAATTTTCTGCCTCGTGGTTACCTGTTATGAGCTGAGATTATTTTTAACATAATTACGTAAAGGTTTCTAAAACCAATGTATTTAGATTTTCTTGACTTTTTATTATATAGGTTATCTTCTTCTTTTTCTTCTTACAGTGCCATAATCTGTAGAAAACGCCTTATTTTTGTTTAAGAAATTCTTAAAAATAAACTACTAAACAATAAACAATTTACTCATCTTACTCGTAAATTTATTAATTTTAATGATTTACAAAGAAATGTGTATCAGATACCCAAAAGTTATGAAACTACGTATTATTTTTGATATAAGAATGGACATTTTTCTAAAGTCATTACAATAATATTATCACATTTATAAGATTGAGTAGTTCTTGTCTAGTGATCTAGAGTCTGCGATATCCACATGTCTTGTTATCCAATTCAGAGTCATTTTATTTTATTTACCACATTTATTTTTCTGTTTTATGATTTTCCATAAAGCTGTAGCTTTCTATAGCATATTTCGTGTTCTACAATATCAATAATGGTACACAAGGAATAAATATTTTTACAGCTATCGCATAAAGGTTACGTTTACAACACTATTTTCAAAAATGACACCGCTTGCTACTAAGAACGTTGGACGATTTCGGTTCTAAATTGCAACAAACATAGCCGTTGCCACGCCCTTGCTTATTCGAAGTTCAATAAAACACAAAGTTTACTTAATCTGAATGAGTTGCATAGAGGCCACTAGCTTTTTAATTTTAACAGCCGGGTGGTCGGGGTTCAAAGATATTAATAAAAGGGCGCCACGAGATTATACTCTATGAACTCGGCAATAAAGATGTAACTATTAAGTAGACTTCAACACTAACCTCGAACTGTTGAGTGCAGCTATCATGAACTTCAAATATTCTATAACTATTTGTACTTAAGTGACTCTAACTTAACTATGAGACTAAACTGTAAATAATGCTACTAAAAATATTTAAGCAATTTATTAAAATATCAAAAAGTTTATATTTAAAGAAATGAAATTGAAGTTAAATGAAATGTATAGTTAAATGAAATTTAAATCAATAAGTACTAAACCTATGACGTCAAACCCCCTTATCTAACTTAATACTAGATACAAACAGGGTGGTTTACATAAATCAAATCTAAATCTAAACAGTCTTACTCTAATCGATGTACAATCTTGAAACAACTTGGAAGTTCCTCCGACTGAGCTACGGTGTTTAGCTACAGGGTGGCTACGGCGGTGCACAGCAGCTCGGTGTACTGTCACTGGAGCCCACGGATTTCAGCAGACGTACGGATGCCGGCCAGGTGTAGGACTTCAAGAGGTGAACATAAAAAACCCTAAATCATATTGGTTGTCTTAGAAAAGAGCCTCAATTATAGAACAAGGACTAACACAACGTGTAGGAGTTAATGAAGGTAATAAAGAAGGACTAATTAAATCTGAACTTTACCTCAACGAGGGTTTATGATGTCCAACGGGTAACTCTACACACGGGCAACAGGAACGGATGGAATTCTGGACTGTTCTGTGCTATACGGTCTGGATCGGTCTTCTTGCTCTACAATTACGAACAACCAAATAAGATTTAAGAAAGATAACACTCAACTAATCTTTCTACACCACGTGGGCGTGGAAAAGTCGAAAACCAGACAACAATATGAACAAAAATCAGTTGAGCATTGACTTAGAATAGGCAGAAGAATTATAGCATACCTTGGAAATATTCGGGGACTTCTGCACGTGGAATCGGGGACTTCTGCACGTGGACTTCGGCATGTGGAATCGGAATATCGGTCGGAAAAATTTGGCTATTTAATCCCTTACGGAGATTGGTCAGTGGTCCATGTAAACTCAACACAATCCAACCACGTTTCTGACCAAATGTGTTTCGGAAGCCTTAATCCTTCTTTACGAAGACCTGCTATTCACCCACAGGGAATGCTTCACGAAACGGCAGCCAGTTCTTCACGACGACACTCTTCAGCCGGGGAGTACACAAGAAGTGATGCAAGGATTCGATTTCCTTCACAAAATCAGATTTCCAACCGGAAATCTCCTCCAGGATATAGAGATAGAGAACTATATATCTCGACTAGTCCAACTCACAAAAAGGCATAAATAAAAACGACGTTCTAGAATATTTTTCATTGTCATATTTCATATCCGGTCAATGAACGAACTTATACACAAATTCCCACCATTAAATGAACGAATTGCACACTGCGATCCACATCAAAAATAACCAATTTAACTACGAAATTTTATCTGATAATTATAAAATTTCAATAACCAAAACAAAGGATAAATAAATTCAAAAACATCTGATTTGATCTGACAGTGACAAGGGACAAGTGATGACCAAAGATTTAGAGAGATGGACAAAAATTCTAATGCTGGGCGGCATCCAGTGATAATATTCTGTGGCTCTATAGCGCGGTGTATATCGGGTTGCATAAATGTAAAATTTAAATAAAATAATATTTAACAATAAAATTATAGTAAACATGACGCAAAAATAATAGCTATTTGCGATATTTTATGAGCTAGCACACAGAGGTCGTTGCGAGGAAATTTGACTGTTACACCGTTGTAAATTCTCCCTCCACCTTTGCCATTTTGCTGGCGAAGAAATCACGTGAAACGGTTTCATTTAAATCGTTTAGGGAATTTTCCGGGCTGTAAAGGAAAATTTGCGATTTTCCTTGACGGCGTTGGGCATTTTAAGAAAGGCGCTGCGTCGCAGTAGTGTGGAAAAGTGGGAAAATCCCAGTTTTCAGGAGGGTTAATAGAGTCCTCTCTTCGTTAAGCACACGTCGTGTGTGTAAACTGTTGTTTTCTTAAATGACAATAATTATATTTTATTGGAGATTGAACAGGGTAATTTTCGGCCTCGTGGTTACCTGTTATGGGCTGAGATTATTTTTAACGTAATTACATAAATGCTTCTAAAACCAATGTACTTAGATTTTCTTGACTTTTCATTTTATAAGTTATCTCCTTCTAGTTCTACTTTTTCTTCTCTTTACGTTACATAAATGCTTCTAAAACCACTGTACTTAGATTTTCTTGACTTTTCATTATATAAGTTATCTCCTTCTAGTTCTACTTTTTCTTCTCTTTACAGTGGCATAATCTGTAGAGAACGCCTTATTTTTGTTTAAGAAATTTATAAGAAATCTTAATCTATGAAAGCAAAAAGAATAATAAACACCTTACTTATCTTACTGGTAAATACATTAATTGTAATGATTTTCAAAAAAAAACGTGAATCAAATACTCAAAAGTTACGAAATTACGTATTATTTTTGATATAACAATGGACATTTTTCTAACGTTATTATAATATTATTATTACATTTATAAGATTGTCGTGTTATCCAATTCAGAGTCATTTTATTTTATTTACCACATTTATTTTCCCCTTTTATGATTTTCCATAAAGCTGTAGATTTCTATAGCATATATCGTGTTTTATAATATCAATAATGGTACACAAGGAACAAATATTTTTACAGCTTTCATAAAGGTTACGTTTACAACACTATTTCCAAAAATTACACCGCTCGCTACTAAGAACGCTGGGCAATTTCGGTTCTAAATTGCAACAAACACAGCCGTTGTAAATTCTCCCTCCACCTTTGCCATTTTGCTGGCGAGGAAATCACGTGAAACCATTTCATTTAAACCGTTTAGGGAATTTTCGGGGCTGTAAAGGAAAATTTGCGATTTTCCTCGACGGCGTTGGGCGTTTTAAGAAAGGCGCTGCGTCGCAGTAGTGTGGAAAAGTGGGAAAATCCCAGTTTTCAGGAGGGTTAATAGAGTCCTCTCTTCGTTAAGCACACGTCCTGTGTGTAAACTGTTATTTTCTTAAATGACAATAATTATATTTTATTGGAGCTTGAACAGGGTAATTTTCTGCCTCGTGGTTACCTGTTATGGGCTGAGATTATTTTTGAAGTAATTATGCAAAGGTGTTTAAAACAATGTTATTTAAATTTTCTTCAGTTATGTAATATACCTCCTTCTTCTTTTGAATCCTGCATACGTGACCAACCCATCTTAACCAGGATTTAGTAATCAGGACTTCAGGGCCCTCATAGCTAGCTTTTTCAATGACTGATGCATTTGAGACATGGCGGTACCATTTGATTTTTAACAGTTGTCTAAGATGTCTCCGTTGCAACTTGTTTATTGCGTTTGTGTGTCGGCGCGGCGGTACGGCACAGGTCTCGCTGCCAGATTACATGGTGGGGATTATTATTGCTCGGTACACTGCAAGTTTCCTTTTTGTAGTCAAGTCATGATTGTAGAAAACCCTGTTTTTTAATTTCCATAATGCTCTTCCTGCTGCGCTGCTAATCCTGTACTGAATTTCAGAGTCGTTATTGGCCTTTTTTGAAATCACACTGTCGAGGTAATTGAATTCCGCTACATATTCCAGTAGTTCTTCTTCGATTCTTATAGCATTGTTGTGATCTTCCGGGGGAGTGCATTTCTAATTCTACTTGCAAGATTTGACCCACAAGCACGACAAGTCAAATAAAAGTTTGTAAAAAACAACATTCTTCAGAAAAAGAAAAAAAAAATGAGAACATTTAATTTATTTTTATTGTGTATTTCGTGTCTTAACTTTGAAAAAAAGTATTATAAAGCAATCAAGAAAACCCCTACCTACGATATATAAATAAATATATACGCGTTGAAATTGTTTTTTATTTCGAACTTCTTCCTCAATTCTAAATATACGTATAAAAGAAACATCTCGTCAATAAGAAAGCAAGAGCGAAACAATATCAAGAAAATTAAAAGGCAATTTGGGGTTTACTGTTCGACATTATGAAATTTTCTTCGTTTTGATTTTCTTATACCTATATTTATATATTCGTATTTGAATAAAATAAAACATTTTTTTTGAGGGATAAGGTCTGGTGAACTTTTTATTTATCTTCCTTTTCTGGATATTTTCCATTCTCCTCTTTATATCTTGGAAATGTATATATATTTTTTCTGGGTCGAGAAATTAGACGGTCGGCGTCAAGAGAAAAATTAGAAAACGAATTTTCGACTGACTTAATTTGATCACTTTGCCCTTTTCAAATAAAAATTTTATCATCCCTTATTTGAGTTTATTGAAATTGGTGGGTAATTTACATCTGTTTATACGAGCATTGGCAAATATATTTTGAGACAGAATAAAAGATGTACAGGGTGGTTCAAACTGAAAAACAAAAATTTCGACTTTGTAGTTTTTCTAAACCCGTAGATATAGTTGAGTTTATATTAAAATATGTTCTTTTGTTTCTGTCGCACTTATTTTTTATTTGCTTCGTATTGTTTGATTTTATTTAATTGCTAATACATGTATTCGGCTCCGAGGCAATTAATATGTTGATTTTCTTCATCTTCTTTCTGATAATTTTTCGGACGCGGTTTTTGAAAAGAAAAAATTGATTAAACTATCTTCTAACCTTTTAAAAATGGCTGGATTTGGTTGCTCGCGCTCTGGATACCGCCCAAAATATAAATCAGCTGCCATTTGCTTATGTTTGTTAGACTTAATAGAACATTCTAACATATTATATTTCTCAAAATTTTCAAATTTACTCATTTTTTTTATTATTTAAAATACACACACTTCAATCTGTTGAAATTAAATGTGCCGCATCCATCAAAGATATGTTCCGATCACCATGACAACCGTTTACTTTGTTACTCGGCGCGGCCTACTGTCTACTAACTGGATATTTTAAGAAAAAATTGAAATGTTGAGGTTAATAGTGAAAATAAATATAGGGTGTTATATATTTTCGAGAAGCCCATGCCAAGCTGAAGAAGAAAATTTAAAAATATACAGGGGGCTCTATTTAAAAAACATAAGTATAGTTAATATCTCAAAAAATATTTTTTTCGAAAAAATCTGACTACGCCACTGCATTCTACGCAGAAAAGTGCCTTTAGAATGTATAATTCATTTTTCCGTAGTTGCTGAAATAAACAAACTATCGAACATCTTCAAAAAGTACAAAATTTGAGAATTCCCCTGTAGCTTCGAAACCGATCAAGCCAATAGCCACGATCCGTTTGCGCCATTGTAATTTTTTCAAAAAAAGAACCCGAGACTGCAGTATCAAAATTTGAATATTTTTCACGGTTTCCTAGATACCCTATAGAAACAACAAAAATGGTCCACCCTGTACATAAATTGAAGAATTGAAATGTTAAACGAAAATCTTGATATAATCTCATTTTATACATCTATAAATGAAAACTAATGTCAAATAATAGTATCACAGTTTTCGCAGAATGGCATCGTTAACTGAAACCAATTTATTAAAAAATTAAAACTTTAATTCCAATCATTTGTTGATTCTCGAGCGATAAGCAAAACGTGCGTCTAGAGTTTCTAAGTAAAGTGTTTTGGTGTATTCTGGTAAATCAGTTTTATTTTGCAGTTTATGATTGTAATAAAATTATAACTTTTACTTACTTTTCTGCCATTTAGAAACCACGTAATGTTTGTACCAGGATATGCTGGAGGAGCGGTACAATCGGCCTTGATCGTCTCTCCTTTATCCGAAGATTCTCTTTCCACCTGCAATCTAGGGTCATCTGTAGGAGCATCTAGAAACAAAAGGTAAATATAGTTAGTAATTGTATTTAATTATATTTTTTTTATCACTTTAACCTCAAAGTGCATCTTTTCTTGATAGTTTGTTTTTTGATTTTTTTGTTGAAGCTTTTTTTTGTCTTGAAGAGGGTAGTAACAATTAAAAATAATTTTAGCATTAAAAGCACGCTTTCGCTTTTGGTCTTATTTAACTTTATTCGCCTTTTATTTTGGTTTTATATTGGTGTTTTTTTTGCTAATGTCACTGCCATTGAAAAGTCATATAATTAATGTTTTGTTGGCAGTTACTCTAGTAGAAGAAGCTGATCTCTCTATGTTCAATTAAATCAATAATAGCCAATATCTGTATATTGGAGTTAAAACTGGACTTATAACCACCTCTCTTAGAGCAACTATAGTCTGTAAAACGAATAACTTTGAATTTGACAGTTCCCGCGGGCTTTTCTAGTGTTAATTTTATTGGGTTGGCAACTTGCGGCCATGCTGACCTGAAAATTACCGTCTCTAATAGAACAGCCGTTATACGCCATCGCTTTGACGCCTTTTTTTCCTATGATATTGTATTATTTGCAAATGCATAATTTTTTCCAGACATTGATACTTACAAAATATACATATAAATTTTAATGAATGCAATAATATTACATCACTATTGGTAGATATTGAATGTTTTTGTTAAATTAGATCAATTTTCAAAGCCCAAAATTTAAATATATTTTACATTTTACCATTATCTTGTACCTATTCATTTATTTTTGAATATTTAGCAAAACATTTACTGCATTTGTATGTTTCATAGTTTATTTAGGGTATTTATTACTATAAATGGGTATATATATATATTATTTATTAACTGTATATTATGTATATTTCATGTATACTTTCAAACTATATCATTTTTAAAATACAAATAAAAATGTTTTTTTTTAATAATTATTTTTTTTTCCATA